>NC_064641.1:730090501-730393532 GCF_023864345.2 Schistocerca serialis cubense
TTAATACAATCATGTGAAGTGTAACTCAAGAAATATTAATGCCCATGGTAGAACTACCACTTCACACGATAATTTGTACCATATTTATTGTTGATAGTGCGATGATGTACTATTCCCGAAACCTGTCAATAAAGTTTTTATAGCAAGAGGATTATCGTTATATAGCGACATGAAGCAGTCTTAATGACGACCTCAGTTAATCCTGTAATGTTTTCCAGATTTCTGGGAAAATTGTGTGACTAGTTAAACTAAATTAAGCACTCCCCTTTGGCATCCATTTCTACATCTATCGGAGACCCTCTGTCCAAGGTTACATGTTGCATCCTTCGTACCGCGATATCCCCAATCCAGTCCATTTTGAAACGTTCCTTCTGCCCCTCCTCAGTAACAACAAGGCGTTATTCTGTGTCCCAGTCACGATGTGTGGCACTCGAGATAGATTAAGCCATGTATTGCTCCGTAAAAAACAAATTCGTGTGGCATGACTAGCTAGGAGTTCCTCAAGAGGGATGCTGATCCACCTACTTTGCAAGTTCTTCCAATTGGACGCTACTTCGACCATCTGCATGTCCCAATTCACCCCAGTAATGCAACTGGGGAAACAGGAGGACCTACAGAGTAACATGGAATGCCAATCAGGTGTCGTTCCTGTGTCTAAATTTTAACGAAAAAGTAATAAAGTAGCCCGCGTGGCGACGTGCTGGACACTTTACACAGAGGTGCAAAAGTCATGGCACAGCTATATGCACTTATACAGATTTCTATAGCATCACGTATACAAGCTATAAAAGGCACTGCATAGCCGAAATGTACTCAGGTGATCATGTGAGAAGGTCTCCGAAGTGGTTATGGCCGCACGTCGGGAACTAAAAAACTTGCACGCGTAAATCGATAGGGAATACAATATTCTGAGATTCAAAGTGTCAAGAATGTTCCGAGAATACAAAATTTCTATTATTACCTCTGAGCACGGACAAGAACACCGGTGTTTGCGTTAAGTTGTCGATGCTAACAGACATGCAGCGCTCGGTGAAATAACTGCAGAAATCCACGAGGAACAGTGCGGCGCCGGCCGGGGTGGCCGAGCGGTTCTAGGCGCTACAGTCTGGAACCATGCGACCGATACGGTCGCAGGTTCGAATCCTGCCTTGGGCATGGGTGTGTGTGATGTACTTAGATTAGTTAGGTTTAAGTAGTTCTAAGTTCTAGGAGACTGATGACCTGAGAAGTTAAGTCCCATAGCGCTCAGAGCCCAACAGTGAGGCGGAACTTGCTAACAGCACGACGTTGCAGCGCCTCTCCTAAGCTCGTGACCATATCGGTTGGACCCTAGAGGACTGGAAAACCGTGGTCTGGTCAGATGAATCCTGATTTCACTTATCTCACAAAACCAGGGGTCAAGTTGTCAACAAGGCACTGTGCAAGCTAGTTGTGGCTTAATAATGGTGTGGTCTGTCTTTAACTGGAATGGACTGACTCCTTTGGTCCAACTCATCCGATCACAGGCTGGAAATGGTTATGCTCGGCTACCTGGAGACCATTTGGAGTCACAGTTGTGCGCGATTTGTTTGAAGAACATTCCGGACAATTTGAGCGAATGATTTGACCACCCAGATTCCCCGACATGAATTCCATCGGACATTTATGGCACATTAATGAGTTGTCAGTTGGTGCATCAGCTAGTGCACAAAATCCTGCACCTACAGCTCTATCGCAATTACGGACGGTTATAGAAACAGCAAGCACTACGGTACGAGCATATGTGATTGGTTCCCAAATATGTGAGTGGCTGGAAGTAATAGAACCCAGTACGTTGTCCTCGTTGGTGAGTGTTCATCGGAGGTGAGGGTATCATCTGGAATGCCCCCGGGAAGTGTGGTAGGTCCGCTGTGGTTTTCTATCTACATAAATGATCTTTTGGATAAGGCGGATAGGAATGTGCGGCTGTTTGCTGATGATGCTGTGGTGTACGGTAAGGTGACGTCGTTGAGTGACTGAAGGAGGATACAAGATAACTTAGACAGGATTTGTGATTGGCGTAAAGAATGGCAGCTAACTCTAAATACAGATAAATGTAAATTAATGAAGATGAATAGGAAAAAGAACCCCGTAATGTTTGAATACTCCATTATTGGTGTAGCGCTTGACACAGTCACGCCGGACGAAGTGGCCGAGTGGTTCTAGGCGCTTCATCCTGGAACCGCGCAACCGCTACGGTCGCAGGTTCGAATCCTGTCTCGGGCATGGATGTGTGTGATGTCCTTAGGTTAGTTAGGTTTAATTAGTTCTAAGTTCTAGGGGACTGATGACCTCAGATGCTTAGTCCCATAGTGCTCAGAGCCATTTGAACCATTTGAAACAGTCACGTCGATTAAATATTTGGGCGTAACATTGCAGAGCGATATGAATTGGGGGAAGCATGTAATGGCAGTTGTGGGAAAGGCGGATAGTCGTCTTCGGTTCATTGGTAGAATTTTGGGAAGATGTGGTTCATCTGTAAAGGAGACCGCTTATAAAACACTAATTCGACCTATTCTTGAGTACTGGTCCAGTGTTTGGGATCCCTATCAGGTCGGATTGGGGGAGGACATAGAAGCAATACACAGACTGCTAGATTTGTGACTGTTAGGTTTGATCATCACGCGAGTGTTACGGAAATGCTTCAGGAACTCGGGTGGGAGTCTCTGGAGGAAAGGAGGCGTTCTTTTCGGGAATCGATACTGAGGAAATTTAGAGAACCAGCATTTGAGGCTGACTGCAGTACAATTTTGCTGCCGCGAACTTATGTTTCGCCGAAAGACCACAAAGATATGATAAGAGAATTTGGGCTCGTACAGAGGCATATAGGCAGTCATTTTTCCCTCGTTCTGTTTGGGAGTGGAACAGGGAGAGAAGATGCTAGTTGTGGTATGAGGTACCCTCCGCCGCACACCGTATGGTGGATTGCGGAGTATGTATGTAGATGCAGCATTGCTCCGTATTTCTGTTTCCCAAACACTAGCTGCGTCCACCCCTCGTCGAGCTGCTGCACTACGCTAGACAAAAGGAGGACCGACACGACATTAGGAGGTGTACCACGACTTTTGTCAGCTCAGTGTTAACGGACATGCAAATGGGTTACGAAGCGAAGGCAGCTGACCACGGTATAAAACAGCATAGCGCAGCAATAGCTACCGCAATCGGCGAGGTGATGTCTTCAATCAGGGACGGTCTCCGTTACGAACTAGCCGCGAAATTTAGCGAAACAAATGTGTTAGAGTGAGGTGAAAATAGCCTGTGTTTTGAGACACGGTGGATTTTTCGTCGCCTCGTCATTCAGTCACCTGATCTACATCGCAGCCAAGTTCTGCAGTACTGCCATGACGCCGGAGCCGCATCGAGGCGCGGGACGCTGGAGCTTCGCGAGCAGCAGCCAGCGTTTCGAGTCCAGGCGGCAAATGCAACCTTCTGTGTTTTGTTCCTGTTGGGACTTAGCGCCCCTGCGCTGCCAGCTTGCCGTCGCCGCCTGCTGCCAGCTGCACTGAGCTCCAACGGCGGACTCTGGGTCACAGCGCCAGCTGCCGTCCAACTCCTATCCAGGGACAGCGAGTCCAATCCTGAACCGAGCTGTCTCCACGCCCCACCACTGAGAATTTGCATGGGCCAGAGGGGGCCACTCATAGGAGCTGCCGCCATCGCTGAGAAAAGCAGTGTGTCGCTAAAGTCACGGCCATGTCTTAGTATACTGCCAAATGTCCATGGGCCTTCCGTCAGCATTGCCGGACGCCGACGCGGAATTCTGGGCAGACGCTGCCACCAATATGCCACCACTAGCGAGGGTCAACGACAAAACCATTAGCTGCTTACACGCGTTGATAAATATCAACGGGGACAGTTGAAAATGTGTGCCCCAACCGGGACTCGAACCCGGGATCTCCTGCTTACATAGCAGACGCTCTATGCGTCTGAGCCACGGAGGACACAGGGGGTAGTGCGACTGCAGGGATTTATCTCTGGCATGCTCCCAGTGAGACCCACATTTCCAACATACTGTCCACACACTACATTTCTAGTGCCCGTGCCCACTATTCTCATTACTCGCGGCAGTCAATTTACCGATTCCCGTAAGAGTTTGAGCAATGTGAGGGCATCTGCATTGAAGGAGATCATTGGCCGGTAAGCCTTATCTATATGAAGATGGTATCTGTGCATTCGGACATGTCCTAAAGAAAAGATACCATCTTCATATAGAGGTGCGTTTGTCTTACTGAGCCATGAAGCAATATGTACCATTGCTAATAAAGACTTCGTTTGTTTTGAACATTGTTTGTACTGGACCACTTTGATCCTCCACTCAACCCCTCATCCCTCCGCCACCCTTCACTAGCATATCTTCACATCATTGCGATGTGAAAGTTACCTTTAAGGCAGAGTGAAAAAATCTAATATCTAACCGGGATAGCGGTCCCACTATCTTACAGTCTCTAAGCTCACAGTTCATTACTAGACTACCATATCCAACATTGCTCTGTAGGCTTACTTCCAAAATGTTTTATGAGGACCCAAGTTACTTCTATGCGCTGCTACACATACACCATAATGCTAAATAAGGGTCATCAACGCCACTTTGATCCTCAAGACAGGATTAAAATAGTCACAACAGCATCTGCAAACGGAAGAGCCAAAGAAACTTGAATAGGCAAAACTATTCAAATACAGAGATATGAAAACAGGCAAAATACGATGCTACGGTCGGCAACGCCTATATAAGACAACAAGTGTCTGGTGCAGTTGTTAGATCGGTTACTTTTGTTACCATGGCAGGTTATAAAGATTTAAGTGAGTTTGAACGTGGTGTTATTGTCGGCACACGAGCAATGGAACACAGAATCTCGGAGGTAGCGATCAAGGGGCGGATTTGCCTGTACGCCCATTCCACGAGTGTACCGTGATTATCAGGAATCCGGTAAAACATAAAATTTCCGACATTGCAGAGATCCTGCAATAACGGGAGCAAAGACGACTGAAAAGAATCGATTAACGTGACAGAATTGCAGCTCTTCTGCAAATTGCCGCAGATTTCAGTACGTGCGACCATTCAACAAAACATCATCGGTATGGGCCCAGTGGTGTACCCTTGATGACTGCACGACACAAAGCTTAGCGCCTCGCCTGGACCAGTCAACGCCACATTGGATTATTGATGACTGGGAACATGTTCCCTGGTCAGATGAGTCTCGTTTCAAATTTTATCGTGCGTACTGGTATGGGACAACCCCATGAACCCATAGACCCTGCATGTCAGCAGGCTCTATAATGGTGTGGGGCGTGTGTAGTTGAAGTGATATGGGACCACTGATACATCTAGATACGATTCTAAAAGGTGACACGTACGTAAGCATCCTGTGTGTTCACCTGCATCGATTCATGCCCATTGTGCGTTCCGACGGACTTCGGCAATTCCAGCAGGACAATGCAATACTACACAGGTCCGGAATTGCTAGAGAGTGGCTCCAGCAACACTCTTCTGAGTTTACACACTTCCGCTGGCAACCAAACTTCCGAGACACGATCATTATTGGGCACATCTGGGATGCTTTTCAACGTGCTGTTCAGAATAGATCTCCACCCTCTCGTATTCGTACGGATTTACGGATAGCCCTGCAGTATTCATGGTGTCAGTTACCCCCAGAACTACTTTAGACATTAGTCGTCCATGGTATGTCGTATTGCGGAACTTCAGGGTGCTCGAGGGGGTCCTACACGATATTAAGCACGTGTTCCAGTTTCTTTGGCTCTTCAATATAGTATTTTCTCTGTAAATAAAAGTGAATAGAAGTCTGAAGCTAAAAGGGAGAACGACACAAACAAAATACAGCAGGTTTTCGCTAAAACAAATATATTTTACTATCATCTATGACGGGGAGGATGTATCTGCCTCATTGAGCCGCAAACCAATACGTACCGAAGTTAGTAAACAAGTTTTTTGCTGTCAACAGTGTTCGTGCTGCGACCCTTCGCCGCGCGGGATTAGCCGAGTGGTCTTAGGCGCTGCAGTCATGGACTGTGCGGCTGGTACCGGCGGAGGTTCGAGTCCTCCATCGGGCATGGATGTGCATGTTTGTCCTTAGGTTAATTTAGGTTAAGTATGGTGTAAGGTTAGGGACTGATGACCTTAGCAGTTAAATCCCATAAGATTCCACACAGATTTGAACATTTTTTTTGGACACTTCGACGCCACCATTAACCCCCTGCACACTTCTCTGGCGTATCTTCACATCATTGAGAGGCGAACGTAAGCGTAAAGGCAGAGTGAAAAATTCCTGTGTCTAACTGGGATAGCTGCCCCACGACCCGATTTTACGGTCTCCAGGCTCGAACTTTACTACTAGACTGCCAAGTCAAATATTGGTCCGTAGACGTACTCCGAAGCGCTTTTTAGTGGACCTGGGCTATATCTATGCACTGCTCTACAAGACAGTATTAAAACAGTCACATCATCTGTAAAAAGTTTATAGTACCTCCTCTATAAACAAATCTGGCAAGCAGTCTGAAGTGAAAGGGCGAACACACAAAACACCTCAGGTTTTTGGTGGAACAAACGTAATTTACTGTCATCTATAAGACCTCGCCAAGTTATCCTCGTTGTTATCAGAACTACCTCCGCTAGCTGATGTCTGCACGTTCTAATATGAGAATTCTGTCCACCTAGAGAATGCTCACTCCTTACATTGCTCCCTTTCTCACAGAAATCGAAATACACCTGTACTGATCACTGGGGATCATTCACTCCCAACTTCATACAAGAAGCTGTTTTAAAAACTCTTCACTCCAAAGCTCGCGTTCTACACCCACACGAAGGATATTGACTGATTAGAAATTTCTCAAGCTACCACGAGATTATTTTACCATGAAGATCTTTCGATCAGTCTGGCTCCAGAGCACGATGTAAGCGCTCCAACGGACCAAATCCTGTTAATGCTCAAGATAGTTACTGGCGGAAGCTCCTTCCTGCAAACCCTCTCAGAAATTTGTTTACCAAAAGGTTTTAGAACTATTGGACATCCTACGAAAATAATATTTTCTTTTGAAAACAGCACAGCTGGTCGATATCATCACCATGTTAGACTGTTTAATGACTGACTGGTCCACTATCTCTAGGCTGGAGAATGGTGCCTGTCTTCCGGAAACAGGAAAATCGTCGAAGTCATTCTCAGCAGCGACCAATAGTAGCCTTGAAATGCTACGCTACAATTTTATTTCATGCCCATACTTCTGAATTCCATATTTTCATTAATTAGCGTTGGCGACGTATGCACGCGAACACCTCAGAATGAGGTTATTTTTTGAGGGACGCCCTTACCTTGACCAGCAGCTGGGGGACGGTGGTAACAGAGGGTCGGGCTGAGACGTGGATTCCTGCTGGTGCCCGCAGGTGCGTCCGCGCAGGCGGCAGTTATTGAACCGCGCGGGTTGCCTACACGGCGGCGGTGCAGGGGCCGGGTGTCTCGTCTGGCGCTCGGCGCGGGTTGCGGAGAGCGGCTGAGGCAGTCAGCTGTCCCCGCCTGGCAACAGCCGGCCCTTTTACTGTTATTGCGAGCAAGCCTCGCCGCTTTAAAGGAGACGCTCCTGTCGAAGAGGCATCACCGTTCCTCAGCTTTATAGGCTGCGTTACTCTTACAACAGAGGCAACTCCATTACTAATTTCTACATAGAAATAGTCGATGTATGTAAAATTAATATCATCAAATAATGTGAGTCTCACTACAATCTGACTTTGCACAAGCCAGCAGTGTGCACTGCATCTACATCTACATACATACTCCGCAAACCACTGTGTACCGTTACTAGTTATTTCCTTTTCTGCTCCACTAGCAAAAAGCGCGAGAGAAAAAGTGATTGCCTATATGCCTTCTTACGAATCCTCAAGGACTTTATGCGAATTGTACGTTGGCGGCAATAGAATCGCTCTGCAGTCAGTCTCACATTACGGTTCTCAAAATGTCTTGAATAGTGCTCCTCGAAAATAATGTCACCGTCCACCAGTGATTCCCATTTGCGTTCACGAAGTATTTCCGTAATACTTACGTCTCGTTCGAATCTATCGGTTGCTACTATGTCTTCCTTTAATCTAACCTTGTGTGGGTCCAAACACTCGAGTAATATTCAACAATGGGTCGCACTAGTGTCCTATACAGAAGAAGAACATTTTCCTAAAATTCCTGCAAATAAATCGAAGACGGCCATTTGCTTCCCTACTACAGTCCTTACATTCTCATTCCATTTCTTATTGCTTTGGAGCGTTACGCATAGATTTTTAATCGAAGTGACTGTGTCAAGCAGCACATTACATTCGAACGTTATGAGTTTGTCCTTCCTCCTCATCTGTATTAACTTACATTTTACTACGTTTACAGATAGCTGCCATTCATCATACTAACTAGAATTTTCCCTACGTCATCTTGTATCGTCAGCAGCAAACAACCGCAGACTGCTGTTTATCCTGTCCGCCGGATCATTTATGTATATAGAAAATAACAGCGGTCCTACCACACTTACCTCGAGTACTCCTGACGATACCTTTGTGTCTGATGTACAAAGTCGAGGTCAACATGCTGAGTTCTGTTAGTTAAGAAGCCTTCGAGCCACTCTCGTGTGTTTGTTCCTTCGTTAACAGTCGGCAGTGTGGCATCGTGTCAAATGCTGTACGGAAATCTAGTAATACGGAAAACGCCCGTTGCCCTTCATCCATGGTTCGCAGGACCTCATGTGACAGAAGAGAAAGCTGAGATCCACACACACGTTGCTTTCTAAAACCGTGCTGATAAGAGGACAAAAGCTTTTCCTTCTCAAGGAAATTTATTATATTCAAATTGAGAATATATTCAAGTACTCTACAGCAGATCGGTGTTACAGATATCGATCTGTAATTTCCCGAGTCCAATATTTTATCCTTCTTATATGTTGTAGTCACGTGTGCTTTTTTCCATACGATTGGGACTTCTCGATGATCGTAGCTACAATACCCTAATAATTGTCATATTCACCTCAATGTATACACATTTACATATTTGTAACAAATTTCGGTGTTACCTCTTAAGTATGAAAATATGTTAAGAATTTATTTTTTATTTCACTTCTATTAGGACTGTTTCGCTTAAGCAACACTAGCATATCCCTTTTTTTCGTAAACATGTGACACACAGCTTTATTTTATAACATTTTCCACATCATTCCTTCGTGTGGAACGACAGTCATATAGAATTTTCTTAAAGAAATTTCCGCTATTTGACTGTTCATTGTTCATCTATTTTGCAAAATCGTGATTTCGGCCTTTAGAGCCGTTCTCAAGTGATGTTCAAACGTTAAATGTGTTTTAACATTTAAACATGTATTTTATAATGTTTCCAAAGGCCGAAATCATGATTTTGTAAAACAGATCAGCAGTAACAGTCAAATTGCGAAAATTTTCCACATCCTTGAGGATCCTGCAGCGGTTAAGGTTCATTTTAAATTAAAACCTTTAGCAATGTGTTTTCAGTACTTGAATCATTTGCACAAGAGACTGCAGCCCATGTAGGGATCACAGTCGGATCTTAACGCGTCGGACAAGATCATAGTGTTCTGTTTGTTCTGCTGATCCGTCGGCTTCATGTAGTTTGGTCTACAGCACTGATAGCCGAGGTGCCGGTTGTTGATCAGAGAATGTTGTCTGAAGTAGATTGCTACTCCCCACGATGCGGATGTTCACGCTTAGATAGACTGCAAAGTGACTTAGTCGAAATTATTTTCTTCCCGATAGTGATGCTGGTTAAAACAACAGAACCAATATACCAAAGTAGTGTGCTCACAAAGATATCAATCTGTAATCTAAACTCAAGATAATCCACTTATATGTTACAAGAACTCTTTTCATTCGACAATGAAATCTGCGCTCTGTTCCTGGTAGATTAAAACCGTGTGCCGCACCGAGTTTCGAATTCGGGACCTTTGCCTTTCGCAGTCAATTGCTGGTAGAGGACTTACCTGCGAAAGGCAAAGGTCTCGAGTTCGAGTATTGGTCAGGCACAGAGTTTTAATCTGCCAGGAAGTTTCATACTTCTCATTCACGATGAGAAATAAATAACTTTCTAGTAAATAAATGATTTGTATTGCTCTCTTATTAGCGACAACACGCAACCTCACTGCTGGCGGCCAGACATGCGTGTTACGACTAGCCACCATTGCAAATCGTTTCCTGCGGCACTGTTCGTTACAATCATGTAGTTAGGACTATTCATATCTTTTCTATTCTGCAACAATTACAGTTAGATCATTTTAATAAGTACGCCATAATTAGTTAATTGGACAGACTTTTTAGTCCGCAACTCGTGGTCGTGCGGTAGCGTTCTCGCTTCCCGCGCCCGGGTTCCCAGGTTAGATTCCCGGCGGGGTTGGGGATTTTCTCTGCCTCGTGATGACTGGGTGTTGTGTGATGTCCTTAGGGTAGGTAGGTTTAAGTAGTTCTCAGTTCTAGGGGACTGATGACCATAGATGTTAAGTCCCATAGTGCTCAGAGCCACTTGAACCATTTTGACAGACTTTTTATCCTTTTGTAATTTTTTATTTGAGGTCTTATTTAGTCAGATGTTGAAATTGTAGATTTTGGAGCCCAAGCCGTAACTTACCACCGCATCAGGTCTCAGGATTCCCCACTATGAGTGCCAATAAAGAGTATCGATCGCTTTTTCAGTCCAAAAGATCTATTTTTGCATAACCGCGGGAAACCAAACGCAGAGTAACAGCCAAGGTTTAAACCAACGCATAAGCCGGGACCAGCACGGCATGGCTCATTGGGTTATTTGCGCACATTGAGTCACACTATACAGAGTTTATAACTTCAGTACTTGTCTTATAGTGCAAAGCTTCCGTAAAATTATTTTTTTTCATAAGTAGAGTTTGCCAGCATTTAAAATTTTTAAATTCCCACAGTAATTTCTAAGGTGTCAGGCAAATCCAACACCTTCCATGAAAACCCTGACATGATAAGCAAATCCAGTAGTATGTCACATAGCTCCGAATAAATCGTGACATTAAATTAACCGAAGTAATACGAGTAACGAGTGAGCAAATGGAATACCACAGACTAACACAAGAATGCCTAAATGCATGTCATACCTTCCCACCGTGAGACAGACGCAGTTCCGAGGGGAGAAACGAGAACAGAAGCCGAGAGCAGAACCGTGTTAAGCTAGAAGGCCCTACGATAAGGGACGGACACCCACGTCACCAGCTAACCGACAGGACCACCCTCCAGCCCATGTTAAAAGCTAGAGCCCTCCAGAAGAACAGTACAGATCTTACGATAACACTAAAAGGGCCACACCAGCCGCAAGTTTTAGCGTGAGACTTTTTCGCGTCTCTGTTACATTGCAAACTTTAAAAACATTGCCCCACCACGAAAAGTACAACGTTTCTCATTGGATGGACACAATTTTTGTAGGCGGAGCTTAAGGTTGACATTGAGACGCTGATTGGTCAGATGAAAACACAGCCAGATAGTTTTTTTTAAACCAACTTCGGTAAATTGTAGTAAGCAGAAGTAAGGAGAGAGTTGCTTCGGAGACGGCGAGATGGATGGAGCTGCGCCGGCCGCCGCCCGCCTGACGAACACTGACAAGGTAATGAACGCACACGATGCCGCATTTTTGAGCGCATAAGGCTTCACTCAGAACTGCAGAAGTCTCATCTGTTACATCCCCTTTTTACGTAATACTAGTGTCGATCGTAAATTAAATCTCGTGGTGTTCACATTTGCCACTTGAAGTAAAAATCTCAAACGCGATGATTTTGCTGTTATATAATTATTGAAAAGCCACATCAGCCACTGTAATTTACGACAAGTTAGATTAGTAATTAAAGATAATTGAGGGTCACTATAGACCGTTTTGATAGTTTTCTCGTTTGTGAAACTTAATTTAAACCTAGATTATAGATGTGATATGGCATAGGTCATCCTTCGATCCATTGTAGAACTTGGAAACCCACTCAGGAAATATTCGTTCACATTTTTGTTGAACGCAGTTGGTTTTTATCATCCTGTATTAAAATATTTCCTTTTATCAATAGTGCAATTTAAAAACAATTTTTTTGTGAGTAGAATAAAAATTCCAATGGTAAACTTAACTGCTTTTTAGACGTTATTTTACCAGCTAACTAAAAATAGGAAAGCCTTGAACCCCTTCCACTAAATTTAGTTAGTATTAAGATTCTTTTACAGGGAGTGCAGTGGAGCTGACGCTGAAATCATTAAGGATTTGATTATATCATCGCTAGTCTCACTGAACTCTTCTGAACTCTACATGTCATGTGTGGTCTGGCGTCTCCTTACCAGCAACAGGTCCCAGGTTCAAACTAATCAATTCCCTAAAAAACACGCTCAGAGCGTAGTTGCGCGAAAGTTGTAGGGAGACACGACTTAGAACAAACAGACACCACGCAGAATGTTAGAAATTATATGAAATACCGAAAATCAAACTTAGTTGCCCCTTGAAGATATTAGATAGACAACCTGCAATTTGATTAGGGTGACCGTTGTAACTGTATAGCTGTACATATAAAATTAGCTCACAACTAGCACATGGCCACACATATATCCGGAGAGGTATGTTTACATGGGCTGCGAACGTCAGATGCATAGGTACAGGTGTCATCGACAGCTCAATATACATGAATAATAATCACACTAGGCTTTCATGTTTTTGTCCGGAACATATTGTGCCAGAAGTGAATCAAATTGAGTGCTCTTTCTCCATTTCTGATCAGTCCACAGCTCGTGGTATCCCTTGGTTGTGAGGCAAATTCTAGAATTGTACATCTCCTCCCAAATATTGCCAATTGGGACTCTTTCACCCACCACTACCATGTTTATCGTTTGTCTGAAAGAATACTGACTCCGTAATGAATCAGAATTAGACTCTACGTTTAGGAGTAGATTATTTTCCAACAGTTTTATTGTTAGATTGATGCTGCCTGCCACTCATTCCTTCTTGTGCCAACCTCTTCATCTCAGAGTGTCACTTGCACACTACATCCCAAATTATTTATTGTTTGTATTCCAAACTTTCCAAACTCTGTCTTCTCCTATAGTTCTTACACACTACAGCTCCCTCTAGTACCATGGAAATTATTTCCTGATGTCTTAACATATCCCATCATCCTGTCACTCATTCTTGTCAGGAAGTTCCTTTCTTCGTCGATTCTCCAGACAACCTCCTCATTCATTGTCTTTGCAGTCCACCTAAAATTCAGGATCATTCAGTAGCACCACATATCAACCGTTTCGATTCTTTTATTTTCCGGTTTTCCCAGAGTCCGTGACAACGACCATCCACTGTTGTGCTCCGAACAGCAATCTCAGGAATTTCTTCCTCAGATTAGGACCGATGTTTGATTCTCGCAGATTTCTTTTGGCCAGGAACGCCTTCTTTGGCGATGATAATCCGCTTTTAGTGACTTCCTTGCTTCCAAAGTAGCAGAATTCCTTAACTTCGTCTAATTCGTGGTCCCTTATGTTGATGTTAAAACTAAATTAAACTCCTTCCGAACAGGCCTTGACTGACCACCGTGACATCTTCAGCCCACAGGCGTCACTGGATGCGGATATGGTGGGGCAAATGGTCAGCACGCCGCTCTTCCTGCCGTTGTCAGTTTGCGTGACCGGAGCCGCTGCCTCGCAATCCAGCAGCTTCTCAATTGACCTCACAAGGGCTGAGTGCATCCCACTTTCCAACAGCGCTCGGCAGACCGGATGGTCATCCATCCAAGTGCTAATCAAGCCTGACACCGCTTAAGTTGGGTGATCTGACGGGAACCAGTGTCACCTTTGCGCCAAGGCCTTTGGCTAATTTTGATGTTAAGTTCATCGCTAATCTCATTCCCACTGCTCCTCATTACTTGCGGCTTTCTTCAGTTTACTCTCAACCCATATTCTGTACTTTCTAGAGAATTCATCCAATTCAATTCGTACTGTAATTATTCTTCACTTTGACTGAGATTAGCAACGCCATTAGTGAATCTTATTCCTTCCGCCGTGAATTTTAATCCCACTTTTGAAACTGCACTTTTGCTTCTTCCATGTCTGGATTGATCAGTAGGGGTGAAAGACTACATTCCTGTCTTAAACACTTTTTCATCCGACCACTACATTCTCGGCCTTTCATTCTTATTATTTCCTCTTTGTTCTTCTACACATTGTATATTATCTTGTAGGTATTGCACATTATCATCTTTCTCTATAACTTATTTATATTTGTCTTAGGATTTCGAAAATCTACCACTATTTTGCTTTTCCGAGGTCGACAGACTCTATGATCGTATCTCGATTTTTCTTAAAACTTGTGTTAATTGTCAATCACAACGTCAGAACTGCCTCTGTGGTACCCTTACGTAAAATACCAAAAAAGCTCGCTGTCTATTTGTATTTTGTTTCGAAAAAGGCCTCTGCTCGGCACTTGAGGTGAGCCATTAGGTATTATCTCGATGCCCACATCGCTACTGCTGCAAAAATTTCTCTCAGCAGCAAACAATCGCGATTTTCTTTATCTCATCGATGTCGGCGTCATTAGAAACGTCAGGGAACAACATGAAAAAATTCTTGCCTTACCATTAAAAGACTGGGTTACTAGCTAAAATAATTCTCGATGTAGTCCCAGCCTAGCTTAATGCACTCCATCCCACATTTCCCAGTCAGTACTTTACGTTACCATTCTGAAGGTCAAAATAGTCGTCGACACCTTCCATCACTGCTTCCTTACTCGCCTGCGTAGCGGAACCAGCGTACTAGAATGCGCTTAATGCGTTGCAACAACGGTACGTGGACTCTTTACACACTCATGGATCTTCGTATATACAGGTATGCATGTTGTATCCAAGGCAATATACCACATATCACGCAGAACAGCAAAGCACATATTATCAGCTGGCGCGTGGCCCGTATGGCCAAGAAACAACCTTAAATCACCTTTTGAAATTAATTAAACATCCAGCACACTCTGAGGAATTGGTCTACGAAATTCATGGATTCAGTTTCTTCTTATATTCGTAAAGGTCAGGTATCACATACTACAATGAAGAGCCAAAGAAACTGGTACACCTAGGAGCGGCGCGGTTACGTTCGTCCATTACCTGCACCTACCTGTGAACTCGTTTGCATTAGCTCGCCGGTAGGAAAGCCGAGCAGGAAGCTACCGTACTGTAACTAGCACGAGGGTGCATACAACGTAAGTTTTTCTGAACCTTTGCCTCTCGGAGATGAAAATTAGAAATACATACACGACTGAAACCATCTGTCACTGTGCAAGCATGTGTCATTCTCCCGATACACAGGCTCTCGAATGGAGCGATATAAGGCGCCACGCCTCAACCTGCCTAATATCGTGTAGGGCCCCAGCGAGCACGCAGAAGTGGCGCTGGAGGGAATTGACGCCATTAATCCTGCAGGTCTGTCGGTAAATCCGTAAAAGAACGTGGGGGTCGAGATCAGTTCTGTACAGCACATTGCAAGGCATCCCAGATATGCACAGTAACGTTCATGTCTTGGGAGCCTGGTGGCCAGCGGAAGAGATCAAACTCAGAAGAGTATTCCTGGAGCCAGTCCTCAGCAATTCTGGACGTTGTCTCATTGTCCTGCTGGAATTGCCTAAGTCCGTCGGATAGCACAGTGGATATGAATGGATGCAGTTGATCAGACAGGATGCTTACGTACGTGTCACCTGTCAGAGTCGTATCTAGACGTATCGGGGGTCCCATATCACTCCAACTGCACACTCCTCACACCATTACAGAGCCTCCACCAGCTTGAACAGTCCCCTCCTGACATGCAGGATTCATGGGGTGTCTCCATACCCGTACACGTCCACCCGCTCGATACAATTTGAAACGAGACTCGTCTGAACAGGCAGCATCTTTCCAGTCCAATGTCGATGTTTACGGGCCAGGCGAGGCGTAAAGCTTTGTATCGCGCAGTCATCATGGGTACACGAGTGAGCCTTCGGCTCCGAAATCGATATGTTTCATTGAGCTGTTCGCACGCTGACACTTGTTGATGGCCCAGCACTGAAATGTGCAGGAATTTCCGAAAGGTTTCACTTCTGTCACGTTGAACGATTATCTTGAGTTGTCGTTGGTCCCGTTCTTGCAGGATCTTTTTTCCGGTCGCAGTGATGTCGCAGATTTGATGTATTAGCGGATTCCTGATATTCACGGTACACTCGCTACCTCGGAGATGCAGTATCCCATCGCTCGTGCGCCGATTATAATACCACGTTCAAACTCACTTAAATCTTGATTACCTGCCTATGTAGTAGCAGTAATCGATCTAACATCTGCGTCAGGCTCTTGCTGTCTTATAGGGTCGTTGCTGACAGCAGCGCCGTATTCACGCTGTTTACATGTCTCTGTATCTGAATACGCATGCCTAGACCAGTTTCTTCGGCGCTTCAGTGTACAAGCGAGAAGAAATTCCGTTACTAAAACTTTGATGATCCATCATAGATAGAAGGACACGCCACATCCGAGGGACTTGCCGAGTTTAGATTTCTCCTTTCCATATGTCAGGTAACACTGAACATCGATGATAGTTATAATTGCGAGGACATATTACGCCACTCCACGGCGAGCCTATACAAGAGATTCTTCGAATTAACCAATACGTCCAAAACAAATCATCTGCATGAGAACCACCTGGTTGCGTGTGTGGGATAACGTTCATATGGTGTTTCTGCCCTCCAACATCAGGTCGCAATGGTATGACGTTGACAGTGACAAAGTATTGATCCTAGGGAAACCATTTAGCATTGGAATATTGCATGAAGTGCGCTCTACAAGAACCCCTAGAACTCCGTTTCGTGTGCGCTGAACAAAATAAAATATGGTAATTGGTCCATAAAATAGTGCCCATACCCGCGCGACACATTCAGCAATACCATTACGAAATAAAATGCGATCGGACTGCACTCCTATTCTTTGCGAAGCATAACAGCCATATGTGCTGCTAGGCTAACTTAGTCCCGCACAACATAAATTCAACACCAAATACAGCAGACATTAGAGACTAATTCAATAACACTGTTATTAAAGGGGAACTTGTAACACAAATGAATCTTTCTGGAGCTTTCTAGAAATTTCTCTAAATAAAGCAGACTAAGGTTCCCATACAAGTATTTCTTCGACAAGAGTCAAATCATTTTCGCTGGAGAAAAGACTTACTGGTTCACATGAAGAGCCTCTGCGTATCGACCTTTTTTAAGATACTATTTTAATTTTTTTCGTAAGAAGATGCCTGTTTCTTCCTTAATGCAGAGTTTTTATTTTTTCTGTATTTCTGAAGTGTACTCAATTTTTTTCCCGTACGTATGATACTTAATAGTTTTCCAAGAAGAATTACATTTCCAGAATGAGATTTTCACTCTGCAGCGGAGTGTGCGCTGATATGAATCTTCCTGGCAGATTAAAACTGTGTGCCGGACCGAGATTCGAACTCGGAACCTTTGCCTTTCGCGGGAAAGTGCTCTGCCAAATGAGCTACCCAAGCACGACTCACGCCCCGTCCTCACAGCTTCACTTCTACCAGTACCTCGTCTCCTACCTTCCAAACTTTAGAGAAGGTTTCCTGCGAACCTAGCAGAACTAATTTCATTCTGGAAACATCCCCCAGGCTGTGGCTAAGCCATGTCTCCGCAATATCCTTTCGTTCAGGAGTGCTAGTTCTGCAAGGTTCGCAGGAGAGCTTCTGAAAAGTTTGGAAGGTAGGAGACGAGGTACTGGCGGAAGTAAAGCTGTGAGGACGGGACGTGAGTCGTGCTTGGGTAGCTCATTTCCTAGAGCACTTGCCCGCGAAAATCTAAGGTGCCGAGTTCGAGTCTCGGTCCGGCACACAGTTTTAATCTGCCAGGAAGTTTCAGAATTACATTTACTTTTGTATCCGAGAGTGATTTATTTTAGTCATTCACATGAAGTAGTAATTTATTTGTCCCTTTATGAAGAAATTCGACTTCTACCAACACGAGGTTTTGGTTTTCGAAAGACTTACTTAAGCAGTGTGGAAGACGCTACAGGACAAATTTCGCAGGAAGACGTTCTTATGGCAAGCTTGAGACGGGTTTGAAGAAGTGGAAGGAGATCCAAAAAAAGTTGAAAATAAAAAAATTAAAAAAACTGTGCTAGTCGGTGACATACACCTATGCGTACGCACAATTCGGATCTAGCTAGTTTGAATTCTGGTCGTGAAAGAAATTTTCGTCACCAGCATTCGTCCGGCAAGGTAAGGAGAAGTGATAGCGTACATTTTCTGATCACTCGATTTTGCATCACTGTTGTTGGTTATATTCCAAAACCTTCCTTTGTGCTTGTCTCGGCGATATCTGCCCATCGATAGGAGATTAAAAGGTTGCCGTTCACTATGCTACTCGAGAAGAGCAGTCTGTATGCCAGAAGCAGCTTCACGCTGTCGTCTCGTCAACAATAGAAATGTGAAACTTATCTCTATGGACACTCATCTAATTGGACAGATACAATTAAGGTGTTGGTGTTTTCGGTCGAGCGGTTCTAGGCGCTTCAGTCCGGAACCGCGCTGCTGCTACGGTCGCAGGTTAGAATCCTGCCTTGGGCATGGATGTGTTTGATGTCCTTAGGTAGGGTTTAAGTAGTTGTAAGTCTAGGGAACTGATGACCTCAGAAGTCCCACAGCGCTCAGAGCCATTTGAACGATTTGTTAGAATTTTCCATATATATCTTTCCTCGCCGATTCTCCGGAGAACCTCCTCATTCCTTACCTTATCAGTTCACCTAATTTTCAACATTCTTCTGTAACACCAGATCGAAAATGCTTAAGTTGTCTTCTTTTCAGGTTTCCCACAGAATGAAGGGCAGTTACTCTGCAGGAAGGTGCCATCGCCTTTCTGCAATGGTCCAAGCGAGGACTCAGGTGATATACGTCTACGTTTTCCACAGTTGTCACGGCGCCTTCTATTACTACCAGAGGTACCATGGAATTCTGGGTAAAAGTCCCATATAGCATAACACTGCCTGCAACGGTCTGCCTCCGTGGTGCAGTGCACGTTTCGTGAAGCCGCTCGCCTGAATGACACAGTACGTGGACATGGCCGTCGACATTGTGTAACAACAAAAGCGATTCATCCTACCAGCAACACGTTTCCATGAATTCACGGTAGATTCTCGATGATCCAGTGCACATTTCAATCGTAATGACGGTGTCGTTGTGACAACGTGAGGAAACGTAGAGGCGGTCTGCTGTGGAGATACAAGTGAAGAATAAGCGCTGAGTGGTGTATTCCTAAAGCCTGGTGCCTGTAGCAGCTTTGTCGCTGATCACCGCATATCCAGCCTTGCCGAGGCCCACTACATCCACGTCCTGTGGTGGGGCGAGCACGTCCAAGGCCTCCCGCCTTCTTGTGGGTGCACCGCTCTTCAGTCACTTTCCATAGATGCTCGGGACAGCACCACGCAAGCAGCTTCGCGTTTTCCAAGATTCTGGAACCCACACGCCGGGCAGTAACAAGCGGCCCTTTGTCAAAGTTGCTTCTCTCAGTAAATTTCTCCATTTTTCGCCCGTACCGACACTGGATTGATTTCCAAATCGTCTCTGCTCCGATTGCATACTTTGCTTACTTCTTTAGGTGCCCATTTCGCCACGAGGCGACATTCAATCTAATGATTGTTATATTTCAGCACGTCTGTGTATGCACCTCATCGTCAGCTGTCGAATGCGATACTTTTCACTTCATTAATATTTTCATCGGTGGTCTCTGTGTCTGATGACGCATCTCTTTCCTAACTGTTGACGGTGGTGGAACTTACTTCCACCAAGTTTTAACTAAATCCCGAGGAGAAAAAGAAGCCGACCCGCTACGAAGGAAGTATCTGGATGGGAGGGAAATCGGCGGGCGACAGTCGGGTTAGTGTTCCACCGCATTCCGGGACGTCTCCAGACTCGTCTACGCAGGTTATCAGGGCTCAATTCGAAGCGGGACTCATCACGGAAGACAGTTCTACTCCAGTCAATGAGATCCCAGGCCGAAGACGTGTCTCGACGCAGTTCTCTATTTTACTCTCTCCTGTGCAACCTGTCCATCTCTGCGTAATTACTGCAGCGTATATCCACTGGAACCTGCTTGCGGTATTCATCTATTCTTCTCCCTCTACAGTTCTTGCCATCCACGCTTCCGTCTGTATTTCTTTGTCCCTCAGGATGAGTCCTATCAAGCGGTTCTTAGTTTTAGAGAAGTTGTCCATTAATTTGTTTCTTCCCCAGGTCCATTCAGTACCTCCTCACGAAATATTCCAACTACCCATTCGCATCCAGTGACACCTGCGGCTTGAGGATGACACGGTGGCCGGTCGGTACCGTTGGGCCTTAATGGCCTGTTCGGGAGGAGTTCAGTTTTTTTATCGAACCTTTAGCATTTTTCTATAAGACTATCTTTCAGAAGCCAGTGTTCTCTTCTTGTGTAAAGTATTTATCGCTTACGATAGACTTCCGTCCAAACCTACAGTCCAGACATATGCTGAAGCGCCAAAGAAACTGGTATAGGCATGCGTATTCAAATACAGATATATGTAAACGGGCAGAATACGACGTTGCAGTCGGCAGCGCCTATATAAGACAACAAGTGTCTGGCGCCGTTCAAATGTTCAAATGTGTGTGAGATCTTATGGGACTTAACTGCTAAAGTCATTAGTCCCTAAGGTTACACACTACATAATCTAAATTATCCTAAGGACAAACATACACACCCATACCAGAGGGAGGACTCGAACCTCCGCCGGGACCAGCCGCGCAGTCCAAGACTGCAGCTGGCGCAGTGGTTGGATCGGTCACTGCTGCTACAATGCCAGTTTATCAAGATTTAAGTGAATCTGAACGCGATGTTACAGTCGGCGCTCGAGCGATGGGGCACAACGTCTCTGAGGTAGCGATGAGGTTTTCCCGTACCATTTAACGAGTCTACCGTGAATATCAGGAATCCGGTAAAACATCAAATCTCCGACATCGCAGCGGCCGGAAAAAGATTATGGAAGTACGTGACCAAGAGGACTCAAGAGAATCGTGCAACGTGACAGAAATGCAACCATTCCCTAAATTGCTGCAGATTTCAGTGCTGGACAATAGACAGCTGTCAGCGTGCGAGCCATCAACGGAACATCATAGGTATGGGTTTTCGGAGGCGAAGGCCCACTCTTGTACTCTTGACTGCACAACACAAAGCTTTAAGTCTCGCCTTGGTCCGTCAACCCTGGCACTGGACTGTTGATGACTGGAAACATCAGCCTGGTCGGATGAGTCTCATTTCAAATTGTGTCGAGCGGATAGACGTGTACGGGTATGGAGACAACGTCATGAATCCATCGACCCTGCATTTCTGCAGGGGACTACGCAGGTTGGTGGAGGCTCTGTAATAGTGTGGGGATGTGCAGTTGGAGTGATATGGAACCCCTGACACGTCTAGATACGACTCTGACAGGTGACACTTACGTAAGCATCTATTCACGTCCATTATGCGTTCGACGAACTTGGGCAATTCCAGCAGGACAATGCGACACTCCACCACGTCCAGAATTGCTATTGGGTGGCTCCAGGAGCAGTCTTCTGAGTTTAAACATTTCCAAAAGCCACCAAACTCCACAGAAATGAACGTTTTTGAGAATATCTGGAATCTCGCAAGGTGCTGTTCAGAAGCGATTTCCACCCCCTCGTACTTTTACGGATTTATAGACAACCCTTCAGGAATCATGATGTCACTTCCCTACAGCACTAGTTTAGACATTAGTCGAGTCCATGTCACGTCGTGTTGCGGCATTTCTACGTGCTCACGGAGGCCCTGCACTATGTTAGGCAGGTGTACCTGTTTCTTTGGCTCTTCAGTATATACCTTCGGAGAAAATTTCCTATTAATTTGTGTTCGATGTTAACAAATTTCTCTCTTTTCAGAAGTACTATTCTTTCTGTTATTGGTCTACATATTGTGGTGATTCTGAGCAGTAGTGTTAAAGGATGGAATCAGCTGACTGAGGTGTTTTACTAATAACAAATTTGTACACTTATTAAACCACACCATGGAAAATTTTACATATTAAATTGTTATAGATCGCTCCATAGATCATCACAACAAACACCTTCGATATGAGCCCAAGTAGAATGAGACAAGGTTAACGGAAAGACAAAGTGTAAAAAACAAAGTTCGGTAGTAAAATGACTGCACTTGTTAAGAAATTAAGGATTTTAAAAATTGTTCAAACGCACTGCTTACCACAACAGGTTTTGAAAAATTCAGGCTAATAACAATGAAACCAAACATTACAGAACGCAACAATTTTAAAAATTAAATACTGAAAAGCATCCCTTTTATAATGAACTTGCTTCGTTCCGGGTTTGTTTCACGCACAAAGTTGTATATAACATGGCTGCTATGACACATTCCCCTGTTTCCACGCAGCGCGTTTACACCATAATTTTTATCTAAATAGGCGGTCACCATGTGTATATATATTTTACATCAATCTCAAATATTACCCAACTGTTTCGTGAAACAGTTCAGTATTAGAAACAAACCACATCAATATGCAATGAAACAAAACAGTGCCACGTGGCCAACAACTGATTTACAGGTTGAACCTTTTCATGTGCAATGAAAACTTCACCGAAGGCGGCGTGCGACCTGATTACTAAAAGGCAATACCTCTCATAACAAGTTACAAGGTCTCATTGAAGAAAACCGGTGAGCCACTGCAGTTAAGCAACGACAGAAACAGCAAAACACCTGCTGCACCCGGTAGACAGTTCATCATCTAGTCAATATGAAACCACCGTTACTTGCGAGTGCCTCTAAGACAGCGTTCACAGCCAGTTCTACACGCTCAGTACCAACGAGCGATACAGTACAGGACGCCAAGTGTATACTCCGGCCGACAGGAGAAGGGGCTGCCTCCGCTGCTACCGGACTTGCCTCGCTCACTCCACAGTCAACAAACCAGTACTACGCTCAGAGTAAAGTTCGCTGCCCCTTCGCGAGGCACGAGATATTCTCGTTTCTGCCAGAGGGAGCATTCACCATCTCTGCCCAGCGACTCAAAGAACCAGAGTGGTGCCAACCGTGTTGCCAAAAACAAAATCTTGCTACCCTTGGCAAATTCCAAGATCTGAACGGATATTTGCGCAGCTTTTTCTTCGGATAACGTTACTGAACAACACATGCCAACATTATGCAGTACTGTACTGTCGTTCACCCCAACGAGTTGCCGAACGGCGTAGTTGTATTAGAGTTCAGCTGACCCGCTTGCACTTGACTGCTCGCAGTAGAAAAAGACTCCCACCATGAAGAAGTTAGGAGTGGCAATCTGTCCTCAGACGCCATTGTGTGTTGGGGCTTGTACATCTGGCTGGATCTAAAACGCTCTCCGTTATGCAGAGGTGCAGAAGAAAAAAAATTAGATTTACGAGCGGAGCAGCGGCGACCGGAACTTGTGCGGTGGTTTTGGTGGTGGCCATTATCTCGCTCGAGGGGCCGTGTAATTTGGCGCAGGTTCCGCTAGGCTGGGGCCGCGAGACACGGGCCGGTCACCTCTGCGCAGCCGCTGAGCGCCTGCCAAGTGCGGCCACCTCTGGCCTGGTGCTCGATGCGTGCCCCGCAACACAGCGGCAGTCCGCGTCCAAAGAAACACATGGCGGCGCCGCGAAAAACTAACACCCGCAAGCAGCACTACGAGATACTCTTCGAAAAAAATAGTTCTTCCTACGAAAGATACGGGCCTAAACTGTGCATTGAGCAACGGTCCAACTACACTGGCGGGCAATACTTAAGTTCGAAAGTAACTTTCACATGATGTGTCACTGTGAAGTAGCATAGCTCGAGGGAGCTTTCAAAATGTTCAAATGTGTGTGAAATCTTATGGGACTTCGCTGCTAAGGTCATTAGTCCCTAAGCTTACACACTACTTAACCTAAATTATCCTAAGGACAAACACACACACCTATGCCCGAGGGAGGACTCGAACCTCCGCAGGGACCAGCCTCACAGTCCATGACTGCAGCGCCCTAGACCGCTCGGCCAATCCCGCGCGACGAGGCAGCTTTCGTCGTACGTACAGAGAACTGCTACAATACAGGGTATACTAAAAGGCATCATCCGATTTGGTTTTTTGATAAACGGGAAACTCAAAAAGTTTTCTTTTTTATATTTTTTCATAGGTGATCAATATGCCCCCTTGAGACGCACGGCATATGTCAGTGTGGTAACCAAATTATTCCCACACTGCATTGAGCGCGTCTTGAGTTACAGCTTCCACAGCTTCCGTTACGTGATGTCCAGTTCATTCATTGTTGTTGGTAACGGAGGCACATACACAGAGTCTTTAATAAACCCACACAAGAAATAACCAAGTACAGTCAAGTCCGGTGACCCTGGAGGCCAGTAATGCAAGTGTGAATCATTTGGTCTAGTGCGGAAGATCCATCGTTCAGTAATCCTTTAAAAATCCCCTCATTTCCAGATGCCAGTGTGGTAGTGACCCATCATGTTGGTAGATGAAGTCGTTCAAATCAGTCTCCAACTGGGGGAAAAGAACGTTCTCAAGCACATCGAGATATGTGCTTCCAGTAACAGTGTTCTCGGCAAAGGCAAATGGATCATACACCTTTTCCCGTGAAACGACACAAAACACATTACATTTTGAACAGTTCCTCTCATGTTGTACAATTTCATGTGGTTCTGTACCTCATATTCTCACGTTATGACGGTCCATTCCATTTAAATGGAATGTTGCCTCGTCATTAAACACTAAGACTGGAAGAAAACTGTGATTCTCCATCTAGCCAAGAACGAAATTATGGAACTCCACACGTTGTTATAGAATGAAGGCTTTCACGGCAGGTGCTGTCAATACTTCCGGGCTGAGATGCCGTGGTCCGTACATAAGACTCTCCCCTGACCTTTCGCCTTCGACTGCGGAAGGCATCCTCCGAGGACAATCGGCGAACTGCAACGAGAACACGACTGAGCCCCGTATATATGAGCCATCCAGAGGGCGCAGCTATCAATCATGTGACGTCGGCTGTGCTATGATCTCTGATATTGCCAACTTTCTCAATTGAAATTAATCGATTGTCACGCTGTTGCTGTAATGTTGACATCCACACCTTATCCAGCTTAATGCCTTCATCTTTTCTATTAAAATTATTGCAGTGTTTGGCAATCTGAATGGCGTTTCTCTACATTCACGCATACATTCACGCATAATAATGCGACGTCTTTGCTAATAGGGCGCACAAAATATTTTTGTATGGTTTCATTTGTAAACGTCGACGCAACACACGTTAGACGGACAACGGGGCGTGTTGAGCCGTCGAGCTGTAAGGCGAACGGATTTCTGCGAACTCCTTGTGAAACTATGGCGGATGTTTTCGACGTCCGTGTCAGACACTCGGGGATAGCCCGGCGGTTTGCCTTTACACAAACAGCCTGTTTCTCGGAATTGTTCATGCCATCGTCTAATGCTTTGTGCTGTAGGAGGATCCGCACTATACCTAGTACGAAAGTCACACTGAAAAGTTATTACTGATCCGCTCTGCGCAATACGTAGAACGCAAAGCACTGTCTGTTGTCCCGACTCCATTCTTACTAGAACTGTAGTGGGCACAACTGAAGGTACCTAGCGAGAACAATGTAAAACTCGACAGTCTGCTCTTTCCAATAGTACTTTGTTCGCGCACATATCT
Organism: Schistocerca serialis cubense; assembly: GCF_023864345.2. Lineage (NCBI taxonomy): Eukaryota > Metazoa > Arthropoda > Insecta > Orthoptera > Acrididae > Schistocerca > Schistocerca serialis. The sequence continues at coordinate 730,116,252 of NC_064641.1, forward strand.
CAAATAACGTAAAAGTTATGATTTTTTAAAACTGGATGGTTCATTTCGATAGACCCTGTATAGCACAGAAGGTAGCTGACAGAAATGTGGAGTGAGACGAAGAGAAATGATACTATCATTCAAGGATAATAATTACACTGGACTCACAGCGGTTCAGGAGTTATACACCGTTCCATTCCTCCAAGTTTGACAACTGCTGGATGATCGCTGGTACACGAGAACGTACTGCGGTGGTACTCCACATCGCACCCCGCACTTACTCGATGGGATTTTAGTCTTGGAAATGTGTGTGAAATCTTATGGGACTTGATTCCTAAGGTCATCAGTCGCTAAGCTTACACACTACTTAACCTAAATTATCCTAAGGATAAACACACACACCCATGCCCGAGGCAGGATTCGAACCTGCGACCGTAGGAGTCGCGAGGTTCCGCACTGAAGTGCCTAGAGCTGCTCGGCCACCACGGCCGGCGGATTTTAGTCTTGGGAACGAGCAGGTCAGTCAATTTGCTGAATATTCTCTCGTTCCAAGAGATCATCCACCGCGCACTTCTAAGTGGTTGCGCACTGTCATGCAAAAAAATGGAGCCGGCTTCATCCCTGAAACGACGCATAAGGGGAGGAGCACAGTGCCTCAATTTCGTTGACAGGTGAATGTACTGTGTTCAAAGAGTTGGAGGTCAGTACGCCAATGCTATTGCCTCCCTGCACCATGACACCAAACTGATCATGTTCGACAATGCAGCACCTGCCCTCATATGACGAGGGGCGGAGTACCAGATGCAGCCAAGAATACTGTCGAACACAGTTCGGTGGTGCAGATGCTATGGTGTATCCATCTTAAATATATGAGCTGACCTCCAAATCTTTGACACGGTGCACTAACCGGTCAACGTTGCTTTTACATTGTACTCCTTGCACAGGTTTGTCTTTTCAGGGTTTAATTCAGCTCTGACTTGGTTTTTATTGATGGCAATGCACAGCCGCATAGGACAGCGCAAATGGAGCAGCTCTCGGAACGACAGAGTAGTCAAAGTAGCACTTGCATCCTACGTCCTCAAGTATTTGCTCGATGTATTTCAATCTCTATCTTCCTCTACAGTTTTATCTCTCCACAGCTCCCTATAGTACCATGGAAGTCCTCCCCCTGTGTCTTAACAGATGTCCTATCATCCTGACCCTTCTCCTTGCCAGTGTTTTCCACATATTCCTCTCCTCTCCGATTCTCCACAGAGCCTCCTCATTCTTTATCAGTCCACCTAATTTTCAACATTCGCCTCTAGCACGACATCTCAGATGCTTTGACTCTCTTCTGTTCCCTTTTCCCCACAGTCCATGTTTCACTACCATACAATGCTCCGCTCCAGAGATACATTCTCAGAAGTTTCTTTCTCAAATTAAGGCTTATCATTGATACTAGTAGACTTCTGTTGACCAGGAATGCACTTTTCTCTAAGGCAAAAGCTGTATAAAGTCTGAAAAGTCCACACGCACATATCATCCATAACTGTAGCCAGTTTACGTTAATTATTTATTATCCTTTACAGACAGTTTACAAACGGATTATTTCTTTCAAAATAGCTCGCTATGTTGCTATAATCAGTCTCACGTAACAAAATGTTCAAGTTCGCGAGTAAGCTACACGCCACGTGGAATTTAGTTATTTCAAATGTCACCAAAAGTTCTGAATTTCACGCCTTGCATTAAATTGACGTCTCTTCCACACTTTACGGTACTTTTCAAACATTTTGGTACCTAAATATTACAATAATTTTCCTCGGAGCAAGTGCCGACTCTACTCACCTCTATAATTCTCCGAAGAACGAGCGAATATGCTTATTTCCGATTGGCAGAGAAACATGACAGCCAATCGGGAACCAGTATCAAACCCGCTCAATCCCGCTGATATATACAGAACCAATCAAAATCTGTCGCTGGATCAGAACAGTAAATTAACATAAATAAATTTTAAATACCCACAACTATAAAATAAATTCCCTCTTAAGAAAACGGCTTTACTGAAATCATAATCTCATTTCCCCAGCACCAAAACTCACGAAATAGCTTATAGCAAATTCCCTAGTACGAATGAATAACACACACGACATTCTCAGGCATTCCCTTCGAGACCAAAAAAATGTTCAAATATGTGTGAATTCCTACGGAACCAGACTGCTGAGCTCATCGGTCCCTAGGCTTACACACTATTTACCTCGAGTACAACACACACACCCATGTCCGAGGGAGGACTCGAATCTCCGACGGGGGGAGAGGGGGGGGGGGACCACGCGAACCGTGACAAGGCGCCGTAAACTGCTCGGCTACCCTGAACGGCCCTCGTGACCCGTTACTTCAATGTATAGCATAAAACCTTTACATAAAACACTATTTCGTATTCGCATCTTCATTCACTCTCATAACTAAACACAATCATAATGGTAATTAAGAAACAATTAGAAAATTAAAAAACTAGGACTGCAAATATAAATAGCGGTCCTTTGAGTTCAGCTCAAACAGTGTCCGTCAGCTAGTGACCTCTACTAGATCGCATAGAAACTACATACACTCGGGTACCTGACGCCACTTGTACTACCCATGACTCACACTGCAAGCTTGTTCACTGCTGTCACGTGCGATCTCAATAGGCACGATGTAAGGCGCTACGTCTCCGCCTGCAGTTTCCCCCGGCTTAAATCCCATCGATCACATGTGGGTTGCATTGGACAGACGCATTGCATCACATCCACATTCAGCAACGACCCTCCAGCAGTTATTAACCGCACTGGTGGAGGAACGGCACAGCGTACCACAAGAACACCTTAACAACCTTGTGGCCAGGATGGGAGTATGTTGTAGAGCACGCATGCATTGACGTCCGTGGTGATCACGCACCCTATAAAGAACCATGTCCTGTGTCTTGTAATGACAGAGGGACCACCATAATTCGCAATGACTCCAGTGTAATTATTGTCTCAATAAAAGAGTCATTTCTGTTCATCTTACTGCATATTTCTTTCAGTTACCTTCTGTACTATGCCGTAGTAGTTCTTTCCATGTATGGTCGAAGCGTCATCGAACTATGTTACTTGACAGCGACACATCATGCGAATGTTAATTTCGTCCTTAAGTTTTGCACATCAGTCACATATGCGCCTTTTTACTTTACAATTTTTAGTAGTAGTGGAAAAGAAACCCCTAATAATTTGTGAGGTGACTGACTTCAGCTCATCCGTTTCTTGCACCAAATCTGTTTCTTTGAAAATTGATGCTGAATGGACTTAATCTTTCAGAAGATAAACCCAGATATTCAGGCCATTAAATAGGAGAATGGTTACAAATGTGTAATATGACCGTAATCCTGTTTCACCAATAACGTACTCTTTATAAAGCCCTGAGAGGCTACTCCATAAAAACGTCCTTCGTAAAACACTTAGTGTCTCAGTTTAGCAACATAACATGTATATACCCGCCTCCATAGCCGAAGTAGCTAAGACATGCACTCGAAGGTAAATTGGTATGAATCCTGGAGGTGGACGAAATTATCACTGCCAGGATTTGGCCGGCAAGGGGTCGAAAGATGATGGCGTAAAATTCCTGATCACCAGTCTCTGCGCCAGTGTCCTGAATTAAACTACAAACCTCTCCGCAGTGTCTCATGAAGTGAGGACACGTGACTTTGTTTACGGTGATCTGTCCGTAGGAAGGGGGCGTTAAACTTAGCGGCCCATGTGGTGCTGCTGGAGGGATGTAGGTCAAGTGCTGGCACAGGTTTTCATCCTCTTCCTTCTCTCATCATCATCGTCATACAACACAAACATAACACTACACTATACACGCATCCACTACAGTCATTTACACATACACATACGACACCACCCTCACACACACATACGGAACGTGGCCAGTGTGCGCTGATGAAGTACACCTTGTTCGATTGGCGGCTGAGTCCACGCCGTCGGATATCTCGGCCAACGATTCCATAGATATTTACCTTTATCAACATGTATATTCTTATCATACCGCATGTGTGAAATTTGACGGAAAGCCAATCCGATGATGCGCTTGCCCTGTGCGAATGTCGGTGGATTTCCAAACAGTGCGGTTCAGTAGTGGCTTGTTGACCCTTTGCTGTACCATTCCGCTTCCCATAGCTTGTGTAACGCCTCTGATTAGTTGTAAAAGTAATTACTATGATATACGCTTAGCAAAGTATATTTATCAAAAGCAGTGTATCGCAACTTTAGATTTCTCGGTGACATGTAAAGATTCCTTGAACTACTGTATAAAGGGAAGACGCCATTCTATCTTTTTCTTATCGCTTGCCTTTTGATCTTGTTGCTTCGCTCTTGTCTTGCGCCCGTGACTCTGCATGCAGTTCGAGATATTGACGCTTATGCCTGTTCGTGTAAGTTGAATTACAGTTAAATAATAATTATCAGTGTTGAATTTGTTCTTTCTGTGAAACGGAAACCTTTACCTTTCCTTACCAGTTACGTAACCAGTGCTTTTTATGGGCGGAAGCTCACGTGATATTTTCCTTTAATTCCAAAAAGTAGCTTAAAATTAGTTTTCTTGCATTTCTCGCGCTCTACATTCTGAACAACCTGCATTTTAAAGTTACTTGTGAAGTCTGGTTTTCAGTTAACACAGCTCGTTTATCTTCCATTGTTGAAAATTAATATTTTCTTAAAACTACACTAGCAGAAGCTTGCATTAACTTTGGCTAGAACCTGACGAATTAATATCTCAGAATTAAAAGAATTTTAAATTTAGTTCGAGTCAGAAAGAAAAATATTTAATATGCATATCCAAGATAATTTTTCGTAGCAGTAAAAATATATCTATGATCTCAGAATAATAATTTCTAACATCACGATATTTTCTGTTTACCTAAAGGATATAATACAGGTCCTAATTTCCGTTATTAAATGTAGGAAGAGAAGTTCATAACAATAAAATACATTTATTCTTCTTTCCTGGTAACTGCTTACAGAGACATTTTCTTATTTTCCCACGATATAGCCAGCCGCGGTGGTCTCGCGGTTCTAGGCGCGCAGTCCGGAACCGCGCGACTGCTACGGTCGCAGGTTCGAATCCTGCCTCGGGCATGGATGTGTGTGATGTCCTTAGGTTAGTTAGGTTTAAGTAGTTCTAAGTTCTAGGGGACAGATGACCACAGCTGTTAAGTCCCATAGTGCTCAGAGCCATTTGAACCCACGATATAATCAGTTAGGCTCTAGTTTACTTGAGAGGTATATTATCTGCCGACAGTTAATATGCAATCGATCGGTTCAGGAGGCCCATAACAACGAACCGGATGTCAAACACCATGCAGTTAGCATCCAACAAAAGAGACACATTGCTCGCTCCAACCACCTTACAGACCAGGAGTGAGGAAGTGGGCGTGCTTACAGCAAGACTAGTATCTACACGGACAGTGCAATGTCGACTAGAGCCGCACGAAATGTCGGGATGGAAATCGTGGAAGTCATTTTGACATCACACACCACACTTGAAGCGACCACGACGTTACAAAAATATCATTCGTCAAGGTTGGAGACAGATGAACGTTACAACATTTCTTGAATGCAAAGTACTTTAACCTCGAATTTACGTTGTTCAGAAATGCGTGAAGTTCTGTATTCATGTGGGTTTGACTGTAGATAAAGTTCTACTGTTTTTGCCAGTACGTCTGCACCGACTCCCAATGTGAGCCAAGTAGTACTGCATCAGTTTGACGTAGGTATTCAACATTATTCAAGTGTCTCAAAAAAATTTATATTTTTAGAAACTCTGAAAACTAATTTCAGGAGTTGGTCTGCAATTTAAAAGGGTGGATAGCCATTCTAGCAGACGAATTAAACTCATTTAACTTACGTTCTACGAATAAATGCTGTTCCAAACACCAGCACATTGACGAACCCACGAAAACGAGTCAGTATGAAACAAAGTGAGAAATACACTCTTCAACTTATTAATTCATGTTTCTACACCCGTTTGTTTCGGCACGTGGAAGCGTACGAACGTATGCTTGGATCCAAAGTACCAGCATTGTTAAAAATGCGTGTTTTAACCGTTCATTAAAAGTATTATACAAATTTATTAGAAAAGGAATATTTATTCGCCCGGTTATAATTTCAATTCCTGTCTGTTCATCATTTCACTCGCCGCCGAGATCCTGCATCAAGATGTTCGGTGCAGACAAGAATAATTTGCGCCGTATCTGGAGGAGCGTTCCTGCATCGACATTGTCAAACTCAGGCCTAACACAATGGAATTAATGTGAAGGTAATGACTCAGACTTGATAGGCACCTGTTCAGCTTGGTTTACTTAGACTAAAAATATTGTGCTTCATGTGTTTAAGAACGTAGACAGATCGAGAATTTCAATGGTTGCGGTGATTATTTGGTACCGCACACTACTGGAAGCAGCAGAACATAATACAAATTATGTTTATTTACCTTGAATGTGATGATATTCAAGGTCTGTTGATAATGGTATCACCCAAGATTGTGCGCAGATTTATAAACTGATTTCAAAATTTTCTCAACTATTCTTTCCAATCAGCTTTCCAATTACATAAGCAATTATTAATCCACTTCCATTTCCACATCCCTATTCAGTAGCAAGACGCGAAACACCAATAAGTAGTCTCCAACTACATGATTCCGCACTCATAATCACTATACCACGACGATATTACGAAAGTTTAAGCTTTCCGCTGCAACTTACATTTTTAAACAGCTTTAATAGCGATAAGTCATTATTTGTTGCTAAATTATAATAATACGAGGGGCGTTCAGAAAGTAAGCTCCGATCGGTCGCGAAATGGAAACGACTATGAAAATCTGATAAAGCTTTGCACAGATGTGTTGGGTAGTGTCTCTAGTATAACCCCAGTTAGCGTCACGTCGCTCTTCTCATTTCTGAGCTCGCAGTGAGTGCGTAAAGATGTCTAGAAAATAGTGTCTGCCGCCAAGTACGAGGGCCTGGTGAGAAATTTCGCCTGAAGCTATGCAGCTAACATTACATAACTGTCGTGCTGTTTCGTCTTCACGACAATTCTCAGCCGCATTCTGCAGGGGCAATGAAGATGCTCCTGCATCGTTTTCAAATGGAAATGTTAGATTACCCACAATACAGTCCGCAATTGTCTCCCCCTGAGTTTCATCTCTGGTCACATGAACCGCTGTCTTTGAAGACAACATTTTGACACAGACAACGAGGTGTAGGCCAGCGTGGAGAATTGGCGGAAAGCACTGGCGGCTGCCTTCTATGATGAGGCTATTGAAAAGTTGGTACAACGCTATGACAAAAGTCTAAGTCAGAACGGCGACTACGTAGAGAAGTAGCTGAAAGGTGTAGCTAATTGTTACAAGTAACTGTGGTTTCAATTTGGCAATCAATCGGAGCTTACTTTCTGAACAGGCCTCGTAGTTATACTGAATCGTACGAAGATCGATATGTTTTTCTAAATCTTCGGTACCGTGTGCGGATTAAAAATGACGTCATGTGTGCACGAAGACTTGTGAGCGGTTGCTCGTGTGACAAAGGCCCGCATCATGCGCTAACGGAAGTCGATTGCAGTTCCTGCAGCTGTCGGTACTACGTCAGAAAGTCTTATGGGGTGAGTGTTACATTGTCTTTTAGACGTATCCAAAACGTACCATCACTATCAGTAGAATATTGGCTCTGCCTACAGCACCACGAAGGATATATCCATGTCTGGTGGTTGCCAAAAGAACGAACGTCACCAGATTGCTTTCAATTGATTAACGTGTCATGGTAATTATGCGCATACTACACACTTTTTGAGCGACGTCTGTATTCTGTAATGCATTTTGAAACGTGAGCTCTTGAAATGTTGAGAGTTAGGCTCCTCAAAATGCACATTCAGCCACATCGCTGGTCGATCATCAGCGATCGGCTTATCTTTGGCGTGTCCCCTGGCATGAGCATCTTTGCGTTTTCGACGGGGTCGCGCGGGACGGCGACAGGCAGTCGGTTTGGGGCGGCCAGTGAAACTGGCGGATTTGTGGCTCGGGCGTAAGCACATGCGTGATGTCTGTTAAGTCGTCGGCACACGGACCGTGCTGTCGAACGTCAACGTTGAGCGTGCCAAGTTCAACGTGCTGCTGAACGCTCAGGAACGATGCGACTTGTGCATACGGTACGTGGGCCCCAACGTGGTATACGCGATCGCAACGCACTCCAGCGGCAGTTGAGTGATGCTTCTACTTCGTAAATCACACTGTTTACTCAACGGGCGAGGGTAAAATTCCAACGTTAGCTCTATTAAAACGCACATTTTCTCTATCGTCCACGAAAAGAAAAGTACCATGTCCAGTCAATAAGGACACAGGCTTGTAAAAGTTCCATTACAAACAGTGCGGTACAAATTTGGAATACTTCTCCGCATAAGATAACCATTATTTCATCATTCCCACATTTTAGTAAAACCCCAAGGTCAGTCTTACTTGATCACTGTTCCTATCCAGTAGCAGAATCTTTGCAACATGTGAATTACGAAGCGTAAAAGAAAAAGGAGCAAAATATCTTTATATGAGTAGCGCAAGCTGTCCTGCGAATTAAGCCAATCTAACAGTCACCCCTCAAAAAAGGTGAACTTATATTTACATAACATCAAATATTATAGCATATACTTATATTAAAGTAAAAATAAAGTATCAGAATTAAATAAAAACGCGAATGTTAGGAAAAAAATTTGGTAGTGTTTGGACGCGAACCATCGTCCTAATGAAGCAATGATAAGTCTACATCTACATCCATACTCCGCAAGCCACCTGACGGTGTGTGGCGGAGGGTACTCTGAGTACCTCTGTCGGTTCTCCCTTCTATTCCAGTCTCGTATTGTTCGTGGAAAGAGGACTGTCGGTATGCTTCTGTGTGGGGTCTAATCTCTCTGATTTTATCCTCATGGCCTCTTCGAGAGATATACGTGGGAGGGGGCAATATACTGCTTGACTCTTCGGTGAAGGTATGTTCTCGAAACTTTAACAAAAGCCCGTACCGAGCTACTGAGCGTCTCTCCTGCAGAGTCTTCCACTGGAGTTTATCTATCATTTCCGTAACGCTTTCGCGATTACTAAATGATCCTGTAACGAAGTGCGCTGCTCTCCGTTGGATCTTCTCTATCTCTTCTATCAGCCATATCTGGTACGGATCCCACACTGCTGAGCAGTATTCAAGCAGTGGTCGACGGTGGCGCTACTCATTACGCTAATGCAACAACACGAGCTAAGTGTGTAGTCATAGTATATTAACCCTTGCTAAAAACGTTAATCGTAGATAATTATGTTATTAATTGAAATTTAATTATAACTAATTGTACCAAGAACAATGCGTTTTGTGTGGATCTTCAGTGTGTCGCTGCCTTCAAATAGCCTACTATCATAATACGCAAGTTACAAAAATTCTTTTGCCACGAATATGATGTTTCTCAATATTTTATTGGAACGAATTACACAGTTAACAACGGGTTTTACAGTGATTCTCAATTTGCTGGTGCTCAGAAACGGCATATATACATATAGGCTTGAAATGAATGCCAATATGGCGCCTCACAACTCCGTACTGAAGGGCTCAAATGGTTCAAATGGCTCTGAGCACTATGGGACTCAACTGCTGAGGTCATAAGTCCCCTAGAACTTAGAACTACTTAAACCTAACTAACCTAAGGACAACACACACATCCATGCCCGAGGCAGGATTCGAACCTGCGACCGTAGCGGTCGCGCGTGTCCAGACTGTAGCGCCAGAACCGCTCGGCCACCAGCGGCCGGCTGGACTGAAGGGAGACGGTGTGCGTGTGACGTAGGTGGCGTTGTGTCATTTGATTGGTCAAATCTCACACGCACGCTCAGAATATCTGACATGCCAGATATTGCTCTGCACGTTCGGAAAGACTCCCGAACGTGCTATTCGACGCTAAAGCCGTCGGCACACGGACCGTGCATCCGAACGTTGAGCGTTGAGCGTTGAGCGTGCCGTGTTTCTGACGTCATAGCGTGGAATAGCACGTTCGGTAGTCTTTCCGAACGTGCAGAGCAATATCTAGCGTGTCAGATATTCTGAGCGTGCGTCTGAGCGTTGACCAACGAGATGGCACATCGCCACCTACGTCACACGCACGCCGTCTCCCTTCAGTACAGAGTTACGAGGCGCCATATTAGCATTCATTTCAAGCCTATATGTATATATGCCGTTTCTGAGCACCAGCAAATTGAGAATCACTGGAAAACCCGTTGTTAGTTGTCTGATTCGTTTCCAATAAAATAATGAGAAACATCATATTCGTGGCAAAAGAATTATTGTAACTTCCGTATTATGAGAGTAGGCTATTTGAAGGCTGCAACACACTGAAGATCCACCCAACGCATTGTTCTTGGCACCATTTGTAATAATTAAATTTCAATTAGTGACATAATTATCTACTATTAACATTCTTAGCATGGAGTAATATAATATGATTGCGTTCTTAACGAATGTCGTTGATATAGCGTAATGAGTAGAGTCTCTGACCATCAATTAATTTTTGTTGAGGCGGTGGTGCGCGTCTTAACACTTCCATATTTTTTTCCAAACATTTGCGTTTTTATTAGGTTCTGATACTTTATTATTAGTTTAATATAAGTATATGCTATAATATTTGATGTTATATAAATATAAGTTCACTTTTTTTTTAGGAGTGACTATTCGCTTGGCTTAATCTACAGGACAGCTTGCGCTACTTGTACAAAGATATCATGCTCCTTTTTCTTTTACGCTTCGTAATTCACATGTTGCAAAGATTCTGCTACTGGGTAAGAACAGTATTCAAGTAAGACCAAAGACCTTGTAAAAAATAACTAGACTCACTGATGGCGCTGCAGTCGCGGGATAATTTGAACCTTCGGCTGGACGCCCTTATAGTGGTTGTAGTCTGAAGTGTTGTGTAGTACTGTTGTTTATGAAGACCCTGATTCAACGTTGTATATTTGTTGGGGCGTACATACAGAATTTGTTACTCGTAATTCTACTATCTATACATTCCAATCAAAAGAAGTACAATGGTGAAGAGTTGTGCAGCGATTAATTGTACAAATAAATTCGAGAAAGGAACGAATATTACATTTCACAGCTATGTGGATATTTTAAGTTGTTTTGTATGTCAGTGCACTTGCTTAGTAAATGTTTTTGTAACACGCTATTAGCATAATGTCTGTGCATATATTTGCAGGTTTCCTTTCTCAAAACCACAGCTGTTACAAAAATGGTTGCACGCTGTCAGGAGGCAAGATTTCCGACCGACAGAATACCTTTTTATATGTTCCGATCATTTTGAAGAAAGTTGTTTCCTTGAAAATTACGTAAATCGCAGAAAGCTGAAAGATGATGCTTTTCCATCCATCTTTCGTTTTCCAGACCATATACAGCAGGAGATAAATTTTTCTTTGTGAACCACATTTTATTTTAACTATAAAAGTTGAGTTGCAAGCAACACGAAATTTGAGTTAGCAGGCTTTTTATCGTTATAAAATGCAACTGAATGTGTGTAATTGTAATCTGATTTCACAACTTCTCTCGATGGAACAGTTGTTGAGTTTTATTTATTATATGAAAAAACCACACACATAAACTGAAGTGTACATCTTCGAAAGTAAATATTGTGACTAATGCGATACTGGATGCCTGCCTGAAGTCTTGTTTGTTGTAGCTGGCTGATCGGTAGTGTTTTCATGGTCTAGGTTAGGTTGAAACTTGATAATTTGGTCGTGAGTTGCCAAAGCACTACGCCATATATAACGCACTTTTCGTCATAAAATCTAAAGCAAGGTAGAGTCAGAAAATATCTATTAACATAGTGGGCAAATCGTCGAGTATTTTGATGCATTTTGCGTACATCTATCGTAAATAAACTACGAAAAATGCTAGGGGTCCAGTGCATAACTTTTAGCTACGGCAGATTCCATGTACTACGTAACATAAAGTCATAAACAGTGACTAGTTGCTGTTTGTTCATAAATTAAAAACTATATTGTAGTAACGTATTTAAATGAGGCATTATGTTTGTGACCTAACTCTAGGGAAGGCATTTTATAACCAAAAGCGATGTATAAACATTCGAAATCCGCGCGTCAGTTTGCCACTCTAATGGCCGCCGGCCAGCTATTCAATTTGTCCGCTCTTCACAGTCGACCACTCGTGCGGTTGTGGGGGCCTGAGTAAGACTGACCTTGGGGTTTTACTAAAATGTGGGAATGATGAAATAATGTTTGTCTTCTGCGGAGTATTCCAAATTTGTACCACACTGTTTGTAATGGAACTTTTATAAGCCTGTGTCCTTATTGATTGGACGTGGTACTTTCCTTTTCATGGACGTTGGAGGAAATGTGCGTTTTAATAGAGCTAACGTGGTAATTTTACGCGCGCCCGTTGAGTAAACAGTGTGATTTGCGAACTAGAAACATCCCTCAAACTGCCGCTGGAGTGCGTTGCAATCGCGTATACCACGTTGGGGCCCACGTACCGTATGCACAAGTAGCTTCGTTTCTGAGCGTTCAGCAGCACGTTGAACTTGGCACGCTCAACGTTAACGTTCGACAGCACGGTCCGTGTGCCGACGGCATAAGACGTCAGAAAGTCGGCACGCTTAACGCTCAACATTCGGATGCACGGTCCGTGTGCCGACTTACGTTGGGTCTGTTTGCTTATCGTGGAACTCCTGCGGCGATTACTGGTTGCCTGGTAGGCATTTCATATAAACTGTGCCAAGGGATTCCGGAGTTTGTGTTGGCCGAGATGTATGTAAAAATTGAGGTGCCAGTGTGGGAAGCACAGCGTGGGCCTGTTGGTTGCTTCGCCCTTCTGGCAGCCACCGCAAGCGGATATTCGGCCGGAATGTCTACAGTTTGTGGTGAGCATAGTGTGAACAAGTTCTCGTGGGATGTGCTTCCAGCCTGACTCTTAGCCTGTGTTATTTGTGGGTGCCAGCCCCTTGTCTGTTACTGCTTCCGGGTGTCCTGTAAGATTTCACAGCAAAACTGTGTTTTTGTGGCATTCTGTATCTGCCTTAGCCTCCGCCTTGACAGGGGAAAGATTTGTGCCTCACCTGAAAGGGGAGGATGGGGGTGGTTCGTTTGGACATCTTTTGGAATTCCTTAATACTGTAATTTAAACATATAAAAAAATGTTCTTTCAGAGTAAGCGCCTGTTTCTTTGGGACACTACAGTTCAAACAGGAGTGGCGTAATGTCAATGAGTATTTGTTATTCGTCAAATGAAGCGTATTTAACGTCTTGCAGTTTTCTGGGGCATGCAGCTGTGTTATTGAACTCATTTTGAAGTGTTCTGTCGGGTGAATGACTGTTCCCCACTTCAGTGTATTCTTTTGAGTAGTATTGTTAAGGTCTTTTGGATATTTGTCAGTGGGGTGTATTGATTCAATTTTGTTTTTCTCTTTCTTTCGAACTATGGAGAATTGTTTAGTTTATCTGGTTATTGGCTTAACTCGCGCTTCACGCACTAAATCAGCTGATATAGAAATTGTTTTTTTTTTTTTTTTATTCCTGTTTAATGTCAGACAGATTCAAATGTAACTTCATATATGTTATTTGAAATAAATGTGTTGGATTGACCTTAATGAATTATGTGCAATCGAAGTAAGGGACCCAGTCCTTCATTGGTGCTTAACAGTGGCGTGTTGGTTCGGGTTGTGAGCTCCGTGCTTGGACCACACATCTTTCATGTTGAGTTTCCAGTTTCTTGAGCGTCTCTCTGGCCGGCTAAAGGAACAGTTGACTTATTGTGCAGCTCTTCCTTGCATTTTTTCTGTTTCTTCCGTTAATGCAACGTTGTACTAGATCTCACGAAAGGCCAGAACGTTCCAAAATAACCTAATTATTAGGATGTTTTCAGTTCATCCAGCATCTGCATTTCCCATGCCTGAATTTACCTTCTTGTTCGATCACGTGTTTCCCTAGGCAGAACCCGATGGGACATATTTATAGTGCCATCGGGAGACATCTCTACGCTTACAAACCACCCGCCCTTTATTTATCGAACTGAGTTATCTGTATCTACTCACCTTGTCATTCCGAAATGCACGCAGCTCTTCTGCTGTTTTGCGTTCCAAAGAAGGATCAGCAGGCTATTAGGCAGCGGGTCATAAATTTTTGACAATCCGGTTTTCATATACTATCCTCATCCATTTCTTACCATTCAACTACCTGGAAGTCTCACAATCATCACAACTGACAAGAAAATCCCACATCAGCAACATAATATCATACATATCATCACAGGTCGGCCATTACAAAATTCGTGTCCCGACCGTTTTACTTGTAAACAAAGGCTGAAGAGTTGTTACACTGACTCCGCCAACTTTCCCCCTGTAGAGCTAGTAGAGGCAACATATAAATAAATAAAACACAAATTGTGTTGGCTTCTGAGGGAAGAGTAAGATAACATGAAAGTTTCCTGCGTTTAGCACCACTTTTCATAGGAAAAATATCGTTGATGAAACCAACCCAACATTTCGGTCACGAGTATAGTGGTCTTCATCTAGTTCATCAGCAGACCAAGAAGAACCAAAGCTTCGGCCACAGTTGCAGTGGCCTTCTTCCAGGTCACCAGCAGACCCATGAGAACGAATGTTTCGGTCACAGCATTTCTTCTGAGCCACCAGCAGGGCCAGAAGAATCATTGTTTTGGCACGGTTGCAGTGGCTTTGTTCAGGGTCACCAGTAGACACAGGAGAACCAACATTTTAGCCAGAGCTGCAATGGCTTCCTTCTAGGTCACCAGCAAACCCAGAAGAACGAATGTTTCGGCCGTTGTTGCAGTGGTTTACTTCTGGGTCTCAAGCAGACCCAGAAGAACCGTCGGTTCGGTATGATTGCGGTGACTTTCTTCTGGGTCACCAGCAGTCCCTGAAGAACAAATGTTTCGGCAAATGTTGCAGTGGCTTTCTTCTGGGTCCAGATCCAGATCGAGAAGAAGACAACTGTAATAGTGGCCCAAATGTTGGTTCTGCTGGGTCTGCTGGTGTCCCAGAAGAATGCCTCTGAGCCTTTGACAAGAACGTTGGTTTGACCAGTATTCTTTCTTACAATATGATACTGTACTACATGCAGAAAACTTTCATGTTAAATAAAACATTATTAGGTACTTGAATAATCATCAGTGACTAAATACTGTCGATTTTGATATCTTCTCTGGAGTTCATCTGGGAGGCATGGTCAAAAAGGAGTACACCATCCAGACGACACCAATAGAGATCATTCAAAAACATCAAGCGCCGGGAAAGCCTAAAATTAAACAACGTCGATGCCTGTAAGTTACCATCCAAACTATCACAGTCAAGGTGCACATTGTGATAGCTGAACGCGAAGTCTTAATGTTTTTCGTACTCAAACTGGGCTTTGAAGTGAACTTCATTTTTGAAGTTTTTTCAGAGTCAAGAGATGTTTGATGCCGAGACCTTTGTGAATATCCAGGAGCACCCACCTATCCATCGTTCTGGAGGTTATTCACGTGCACCCAGACATCGCGATGTTCTTGAGATGGGGCACCATCATGATATAGGTAAAATCTTTCGACTCCCAACAGTTCTCGAGTGCTTTGGAAAATCGAGATCAGTTAACCTTCCTTCAAAACGACAAACGTATTGTGCGTTGGTAGTCAACAACATACATTAGCTGTCAATAGAATCACGTTTTCCGCCAAATTGACGCGTAGATTTACAATACCGCTCTCTTTCCGTGATGGTCTAGCGGGAAGAACAATGGACTCCGACCGTGGACATCCTGGGATTAAATACGCGATAAGGGATAGGAATTTTCCTCCTTCCAGTGCCTCCAGAACGAGCTCAGGATCAGTTAGCCTGCTATCAACTGAGTACCAGGGATCTTTCCGGGGGTTAACTACGTCTGAGGGTGACGGGTTCGCCACCCTCCCCCTCCTAGTGACGAGGCGAAAAAGTCTACTCTTTACGTGTTGCCAGGCCAAAAGCCCAGTTACGGAATTGCGCCACTAACTTATACACCATCAACTGTGTCTCTTCAGACAAAACACCTTTCCTTACACACTCCGTATGCTCTCTAATCATGTACAGGGGTGGACAAAAATACGAAAACACCACGATCGCAACTCATCATGCCTAATACGTTGTACCAAGGACATGACCATTCAAGACATCTCCCAGTCATCTTGAAAGGGATAAATGTCCTGCAGGGTTTTAAAGGGAATTCAAAATAGTGGCACGTCCAGATAACGAGGATGGAAATGGATGGCGATCGCGCTCCCTTCTCTCCAAACTAGACAACAAAGGCTCAATAGCACTGGGATCTAGTGACTGTAGTGCCCAGGGAAGATGTGACTGTTCATCCTCGTGCTTTTAAAACAAGCCCTGGGCGATGCGAGCTGTGCAAAAAGGGTCCCTGTTGTCTTAGAACACAGCATCACAGTTGGGGAACAGACATTATACTAACAAGGGAACCTCCCCATCGCACCCCCCTCAGATTTAGTTATAAGTTGGCACAGTGGATAGGCCTTGAAAAACTGAACACAGATCAATCGAGAAAACAGGAAGAAGTTGTATGGAACTATGAAAAAAAGTAAGCAAAATATACAAACTGAGTAGTCCATGACAAGATAGGCAACATCAAGAGTAATGTAAGCTCAGGAGCGCCGTGGTCCCGTGGTTAGCGTGAGCAGCTGCGGAACGAGAGGCCTTCAGTTCGAGTCTTCCCTTGAGTGAAAAGTTTTAATTTTTTATTTTCAGACAATTATTATCTGTCCGTCCGTCCGTCCGATGCGATCACTTTTTTGGGAGTGATTATCACATCGACAAGAAAACCTAAATCGGGCAAGGTAGAAGAATCTTTTTACCCATTCGCCAAGTGTACAAGTTAGGTGGGTCGACAACATATTCCTGCCATGTGACGCACATGCCGTCACCAGTGTCGTATAGAATATATCATACGTGTTTTCCTGTGGAGGAATCGGTTGACCTATGACCTTGCGATCAAATGTTTTCGGTTCCCATTACAGAGGCACGTCCTTTTGTCTACTAATCGCACGGTTTTGCGGTGTGGTCGCAAAACACAGACACTAAACTTATTACAGTAAACAGAGACGTCAATGAACGAACGGACAGATCATAACTTCGCGAAAATAAAGAAAGTAAAATTTTCACCTAAGGGAAGAGTTTAACCAAGGACCTCTCGTTCCGCAGCTGATCACGCTAACCACGGGACCACGCTGCTCTCAATCTAATATGAACCTTGTATTGCTTATGTTGCACATGGACTACTCAGTTTATATATTTTGCTTTTTTTTCCTAGTTCCACATAACTTCTTCCTGTTTTCTCGATTGATCTGTGTTCAGTTTTTCAAGACCTATCCACTGTGCCAACTTCTAACTAAATCTGAGGAGGGTGCGATGGGGAGGTTCCCTTGTAAGAGATAGGCATATTAAACCAAATGAGTCACATAAACCCTTGGCAGTAATGCGACCAGTGACCGTGGGCTCCAAGGAACACTACGGCTTAGCTTCCCGGATCATCATCGAACCCGCACCATATTTAACGCTTGGCGAGTAAACTCTAGCCAGAAGTTGGAAACGCTGTGAAACAAGATTCAATCGACCAAACGACGTACTTCCATTACTCCATAGACCATGTTTTATGTCTTCGGCAACACCTTCTCCTGTTATGAGCATTTGCATCCCTGATGAATAGTTTTGGAATTCCAGTTTGCCCTGCAATTTCCTGCTTATGGAGCTCCCTTCGTGTTGTTTTGGTACTGACAGAGTGCGCGTGTGTCGCGTTTAGTTCTGCAGTAACTTTTGCTGCTGTCGTCTTCCTAAATTTCTTCACTATCATCTTCAATGACCGTCCGTCACGATGACAGAACACACACTTTTGCCCGCGTAACGTACCTCTTGAAACGCCAAACATTTCGGAGCACCAACAAATTGCCAGATTCTAAATCACCCAAATCTGATACAATGCACTCACGACTGCACAGAACGCTCTACCGACCGCAACAGACACTTGCAGCGTGCTGAGGACATTGCACAGGACCGTCCGTGGTCAAATACAACAGCGCAATATTCAGGCTTGGCTAGCATCTACATTTATGTTCATGCATGCATTTCTCGCATTGTTCCCATATATACATTCTTTTCCAATCACTGAATTAAAACCACTTGTAGTACTCAAGACGAAAGATCCGAACCCAAAGACTGGAAAGTTGCACAGGTCACACCAATATTCAAGAAAGATAGTAGGAGTAATCCACTAAATTACAGGCCCATATCGTTAACGTCGATATGCAGTAGGATTTTAGAATATATATTGTGTTCGAACATAATGAATTACCTCGAAGAAAACGGTCTATTGGCACACAGACAACATGGGTTTAGAAAACATCGTTCCTGTGGAACACAACTAGCTCTTTATTCACATGAAGTGCTTGGTGCTGATGACAAGGGATTTCAGATCGATTCCGTATATCTGGATTTCCAGAAGGCTTTTGACACTGTACCACATAAGCGGCTCATAGTGAAATTGCGTGCTTATGGAATATCGTCTCACTTATGTGACTGGATCTGTGATTTCCTGTCAGAGAGGTCACAGTTCGTTGTAATTGATGGAAAGTCATCGAGTAAAACAGAAGTGATTTCTGGCGTTCCCCAAGGTAGTGTTATAGGCCATTTGGGAGACAATCTGAGCAGCCTTCTTCGGTTGTTTGCAGATGACGCTGTCGTTTATAGACTAATAAAGTCATCAGAAGATCAAAACTAACTGCAAAACGATTTAGAGGAAATATCGGAATGGTGCGAAAAGTGGCAGTTGACCTTAAATAATGAAAAGAGTGAGGTCATCCACATGAGTGCTAAAAGGAACGCGTTAAACTTCGGTTACACTATAAATCAGTCTAATCTATAAGCCGCAAATTCAACTAAATACCTAGATATTACAATTAAGAACAATTTAAATTGGAAGGAACACATAAAAAATGTTGTGGGGAAGGCTAACCAAAGACTGCGTTTTATTGGCAGGACACTTAGAAAGTGTAACAGACCTACTAAGGAGACTGCCTACACTACGCTTGTCCGTCCACTTTTAGAATACTGTTGCGCGATGTGGGATCCTTACCAGATAGGACTGAGTACGTCGAAAAAGTTCAAATAAGGCAGCACGTTTTGTATTATCGCGAAATATTGGAGAGAGTGTCACAGAAATGATACAGCATTTGGGCTGGACATCGTTAAAAGAAAGGCGTTTTTCGTTGCGACGGAACCTTCTCGCGAAATTCCAATCACCAACTTTCTCCTCCGAATGCGAAAATATTTTGTTGATACCGGCCTACATAGGGAGGAACGATCACCACGATAAAATAAGGGAAATCAGAGCTCGTACGGAAAGATATATGTGTTCATTCTTCCCGCGAGCTATACGAGATTGAAATAATAGAGAATTGTGAAGGTGGTTCGATGAACCCTCTGTCAGGCACTTAAATGTGATTTGCGTCAAGCAAGTTTCGGTGACTATATGTTAGTAGTGTGAACCGCACATAGGGCTCGGGGGCAGGACGCGGCCAAGTTTTACAGTGCTAGAGCAGACGTTGGAGCTCATTTCGATACTATGTTTCTGAATATCATACATTTAAAATCTGAGTCATTCGTCTCTTGGTCTGTCGAATATTCAGCCCTTTCGTTAAATAAAGCAAGTCAAAGGTTGGGTTATTTCCCTCGTACTCTATAATTTCAGTCGTAATTCGTAATTCGTGTATGTTTCAAGGAATCACTAATTCCAGTCTGACAGTAGGCGACAATGCCGATTGGTTTATGTCCTTGATATGCGTTGAGACAATCAATGGCAACACTGTGTGTTGTGTAAGCTGTTAGTTAAGCTGTAAGTGCAGCTGAGAGCGAGACAGGCAAACAGAGACAAACAGACAGAGAAAGAGACAGAAATAGTCACAAGTGTAATGCATATTTTATCTAAAATTGGGATCATGTTTACAAGTAGAAGCCAGACTTATTTTTCACCCACAATTAATCTAGTCTATATTAATTGTGGCAGATTACGTATTACTGAGGCACGAGGAGTAATGTTTGAAACGCCGCATTCTCCATCGCAAGGTCGTGATCTTGAAACTAACAGGGGTCAGTGGATTTTTACGCGAGTAGAATGCGTGGCAAGGCTTGTCGTGTTGTGTATCTGGCACGCAAAAGAACAATACGATGCATGTTCCCAGTACAATTCCTATCTCAGCTGTGAAACTGCCGATGTTGTAACATAGGAACATAACTCAAAGCTATTCTGCACGTCAGCTTTCTCACATATAATTATGGTTCCATAGGTGGAAACTGAAGTAGATATGAAACTTTACAGTTTGCGAAGAACCCATGGAAAATGCAACAAACAGCAACAGCGTTGCCTGCTGTGATGAGAACAGTATAAGGAATTGAAGACAGATTCATCCTGTTCTACAAGACTATACATCTTCGTGAATGAATAGATACTTGGGAGGAATTGTGACTTAATGTTAGGAATCCAGAGCACTTATAACAAAAAAAATACTTCGTTCTACGTAGGTCTACTTTTTACAGCATGGACGTGGAACATTGAGATAATATTAACAACAACGTTTACGATCAGAGTTACCATTTAAAATGTATAACGTTACCCCAGGAACACAACGATCATCAAGACGATAGTCAAAGTACATTACTTTAGAATAGATATACTTTTCGTTCCTTCAGGATGAAGAACATGTCATGAAAACATGAATACACTTTAAATAATAAAAGAAAAACCGTAAATGCTAACACAACTTCCACAGACGTGGATGGATGTGGTATAAGCAAAACTAACATATTTTCATTTAAAACGTAATAAATAATGTATCACAAAAAATGTAAATGCCCGATACTCTCAGGTAACATTATTTCACCCATGCATCATCAGACAGAAAAACAATTTTACAACTCTTATTCACAACGATCGCATTACTGTCCTAAAATTATGCGGCAGTCATGTTGTACTAATTCTCGCATTATTTGACATCATTAGTAAAATAATTAGTATGTTCTACTACGAAATTGGTCCATAGATTAGGAGCTGGCCGCCAATATATCCTTTAGACTCCTGTTAAACTGAACATTATTGATAGTTAAGCTTTTTATGGCTGCTTGTTAGTTACTGAAAATGTATGTTCCTGAATAATGGACATCTTTCTGGAGCAAAGTAAGGAACTTTAACTCCTTGTGAAGCTTATTCTTACTTCTATTATTGATTCCATGAACTGAGCTATTGGTTTGAAAACAAGATATTTTAATGACAAATTCCACTAAGGAATAAATATATTTGGAAGCAGTATCTAGTATCCTCAATCCTCTAGACAGGCCTCTGCAGTACGTTCTTAAGTTCACATCGCGAATAATCCTTATTACATGTTCCTGGACCTGGAAAACTTTATCTTGACTCGATGAGTTACCCAAAAAAAAAAAAAAAAAATAATAATCGCACGTGATATTATCGAAAGAAAGTATGCATACTATGCTTACATTGCTTTGCTATGCCAGCTTTTTTTCTTTTTATATCACCTATGTCTGACTTTTTAGGTGCTTCAGCAGTTGTGTGGTATACTCCTCCCAGTTGAATTTATTATCAACCTGTAATTCCAAGAGTGTAATTACTGTCAACTTCCTCTGTCCGTATGCTATCGTATTTTAAGCATATACAGCATGCGCTCTGAACTCTGAGGTAGACGCCCAGTTGTTCTGGGGAAGGAGTGTGACCGTTCTGATGGAAACTGGAGCTCATACGCCTAACTTGTGTCCGTCATATTAAGTTACAATCCTTGTGCTTCCCAGCAGTCGCAATGTATACCACATTTTACCACTTTTTCACAGAAATTTTACACAAATAATGCCATATTTCTGCAACAACGCATTTTAAGTTGTAGGGGAACAAATTATACCACGGCAAATCGCTTGGAATGTTATTCATATGTAAGTTAAAGAATTCTTATATACGGTACACAATGAGATTTCTTCGCTCTATATTGTTGTCTTGGTGCGTATCGAAGGTTGTGGGGTAATCTCGATTCATTGTGGAGTATCAGTAACAGGATAAAATAAGATACCAAGGTGCAGAAGGTATTCGTAGGCATTCACAGAGGAAGCGTGAGACGCTGGTCAGCTGGAGACGTGAGAACTGCGCTCGCTTTCGTATTTGCGACGGTAGTGTAGCAAAGTTGAGGCTTGCTTGAACGAAGTGATGTCACCCACGAGGGGCAAACAGCGTACGCCAATCACCTTAACCTGTTTTTGAGGATGTAGCTACGACTTAAAACAACGACATTATTAATTAAGCGCGTAAAAAACGAGAGCGGAAAGACGTAACGCAGTTTTCACATTTTGAACGCGAACTTTACCTCAAATACCTTAATTTAATTCCTTAAATCGTTATAATCAACGCAGAAACGATAGAAATATAGCTTTGTGGGGGGAACTGATTGGCCAATTTGTACAGGTTTTCTTGGGAAACTCAGGACAGTTTTGAATGACAAAAGGACCACTCGGTCAGCTGATCTGAAAGGATGAAAGAGTGAAATATAGGCTCTGCTCTAGACAAACAATGCTGACTGGTTTGCACATAAATCCGCAGATTCATTGACGTGCTACCAATTTAATAATTCTAGAAATTAAATAAATTAAATATACGAATCATTCAGTTTATCAGCATCTTATAGTCTATCCGTGATAAATTATTTCATTGTGGAATATTGCAAACTTTGTTTTCAGGTGATGTTTTTAATCTGGGACTTATCCCAGCCCGATTTCCTTATAACATGCAAGGCTAATAACCATTGCAGGCACGATACGAAGTGTAATTAAGCACATGTTGGTATGACAACATCGAAAATGGTCACACAAGGATAGTTCATGGTTGTGGTAACTGAATTTTCATTCTTTCACTCAAGAGCGGAACACCAGATCATTGTCATCTGCTTGGGTGGAAAATGAAAAAAAAGTGTAGCAAGAACACAGTACATATGTATTTTATTGTCAGATTACAATAAGTTTGTGACTCACGAAACACGAAGTCCAACAATAAGAGCAAATTCTCATTATTTCCAGAATCTACCGGACTTCCCATAATCGCTTTGCTACCTTTTTTCATGACCATATAAGCAACTTTCTGACATATTTTTAAGAAAGTGAGTCGTAAGAGTAACTGAATTATTTAAACTTCCTGGCAGATTAAAACTGTGTGCCCGACCGAGAATCGAACTCGGGACCTTTGCCTTTCGCGGGCAAGTGCTCTACCATCTGAGCTACCGAAGCACGACTCACGCCCGGTCTCACAGCCTTACTTCTGCCAGTATCTCGTCTCCTACCTTCCAAACTTTACAGAAGCCCTCCTGCGAACCTTGCAGAACTAGCACTCCTGAAAGAAAGGATATTGCAGAGACATGGCTTATCCATGCAGAGTGAAAATCTCATTCTGGAAACATCCCCCAGGCTGTGGCTAAGCCATGTCTCTGCAATATCCTTTCTTTCAGGAGTGCTAGTTCTGCATGGTTCGCAGGAGAGCTTCTGTAAAGTTTGGAAGGTAGGAGACGAGATACAGGCAGAAGTAAGGCTGTGAGACCGGGCCTGAGTCGTGCTTCGGTAGCTCAAATGGTAGAGGACTTGCCCGCGAAAGGCAAAGGTCCCGAGTTCGAGTCTCGGTCGGGCACACAGTTTTAATCTGCCAGGAAGTTTCATATCAGCGCACACTCCGCTGCAGAGTGAAAATCTCATTCTGGGAACTGAATTATTGTTTGTAGTAGTTATTTGTAAAAAGAGCAGTTCAAAAATCAATCCCATAGGTGAGCTGCTGTTTTCTATGTACAGGTGATGAGAAGCTAGAAAACGACGGAAAGAACTTTAACGGAACGAGTCTTTGTTTGCACCGAAGTTGCCATACCGATGAAAATCAACAGTTATTATGAATGAAATACGTCTGTATAAACCAGAATAAGATAGGATGCAACGTAAAAATAAAAATGTATAATTCCGATCACAAAGTTAAAAAATACAGCAAATCGCATACCTGAAAGGGAACCATTACAATTGAAACATAAGCAACATCTTACTGGGAATTTTTTTTTTTTACATGGATAAAATGTTTTAACAGGGTGTTAACGTTTTCGTGTATATCTGCAGCACCGTTATGCGGTTAGCGAGTGTTCAAGAACTTTACCCTAAATGAGTAACAGATTACAATCATTCATACCGTCCAAATTGGACGACGGATACAGCCAGAAGACATTTAATCTTTTAAAGAAATTGACTAAAATTATCATGAATTAATATATAAAACCCAAGCTGCACGCTACCATTTTCACCGTGGAGTGTAATCGTCTCGATATAAACAAAGACTGTCAAGTTTTAACATCTTTAAAAGGGAATATACATTGTACTGAATACAACGAGAGACGAAACGTCAAATATACACAAATCATAGGAAAGAAATGCAGTGACTATGATTAGCAACTATTATAGGTCTACTGAAATATTTACATCAATATTAATGGAAACACTGAAACAGTCTTACAAAACAGCAGAGTCAAAGTCATACAACTGCGAATATATCTTCTATTACCTTACAGACAATCTGCAAAAGTAATAAGAATGAATAATTCATTTCGGTGCGGAGTGTGCGCTGTTTTGAATCTTCCTAGCAGTTTAAGACTGTGCACCAGACTGGTAAGAACTATTCCCGCGAATGGCAAACTTCCAATCCCAGTTCGCCACACAATAGTAATCTATCAAGAAATTTCAAAACAGCGCACCCTTTTGCTGCAGAGTGAAGTATTCTTTGCGAAAATAGTCCACTAGGATCTCGCTGTGTCATTTCTCCGCGATGTTCTTTTCTGCAGGCAAGCTAATCGCACTAGGTATGCACGAGATCTGCTGTGGAGTTTGGAACGTTGGAAAAATATACTTATGGAAGGGAATCTGTGATTACGGGTAGTAAGTCAGGGCTAAATAGATCAAAGTATTTGCATTAAAATTTGTTTGAAAAATGGAATAACGTGCAGCAGTGCATTCGAAATGTTGGCAATGGCTTCTGACGAATCTATAAAAAGAGTTTACGAGCGATATACACGTTTCAAGGAGGGCCAAGAAGATGTTGAAAACGACGACTGCCATAGACATCCTAGCCGAAATATGGAAGAAATAAAGAAATGGTTCTGGAAAATCGCCGAATCACCATCAGAGAGGTTGCTGATGATGTCGGCGTATCTTTTTGCTCATGTCAAGCAATTTTTTCGGATATTTTCGGCATGCAACGTATAACAGCAAAGTGTCTTTCGAAAATTGTTGAATTGCAACCAAAAACAACACCGCGAAGACATCGTCCAGAAATTCCTGAATGAAGGCGATAACGATCCACAACTTCTGAAGAAGGTCATAACAGGTGTCGAAGTATGAGTATACCGGTATGACGTTGAAACTACGGACCAGTCGTCCTAATTGAAACTGGCTGAAGAGCCAAGGCAAGAAAAAAATTCGACAAGTTCGATCACATGTGAAAGTCCTTCTCACAATTGTCTTCGATTCCTATGGAACAGTGCATCATGAGTTCTTAACTTATTGTCTATAAGGAATGCTACCTCGAAGTCACGCACCGTTTGCTTGAAACAATTTGAAGAAAACGACCAGAATTGTGGCAAAACCACTCGTGGAAACAGCAACACCATAACGTTCCCGCTCACACCTTAGTGCTTGTTCATGATTTTTTTGGCGAAAAACAAAACCGTTATGTTGCCTCAGACATCGTATTCGCCGGACATGGCCCCTGCGACTTCTTTCGACTCCTGAAGCTGAAGAGAAACATAAAAGGACGTCGTTTTGTCACCACTGATGAGATAAAACAGAACAGCTCAAGGGGCCTTAGCACTTTAACGAAAAGTGAGCTCCAGAAGTGTTTTCAAGTTTGGAAAAAACACCGGTACAAGTGAATTACATATGAGGGAAATTACTTTGAAGGGAACAAAGTTGACGTTGATGAAAAATAAAGATTCTTTAAAAATCATTATCACAGCCGCAGATTTTGCATTGTCCAGATTGCAGAATCCGAGACCTAGCAATCCAGCCAGCAGTCAAGATGTGATAGTCATTTGTAATTATGGAGTCAATTGCGGGGGTGCTTTTCAACATTGTGAGACAATTCTCACAGAGTCGCACAGTTCCACGTGTGAAAGCCCAAGCAGCTTTTACATCTACAGCGACATGCGAGTGACAACACTTAAACCATCTTCACTTACCGTAATGAATCTACCGTGATGGGAAACCATGTCCGGTGGTAGAGGAACGCTACAGTGCTTTACTTCTTGAAGACAGTGCCACGGCTGTTCGTACATACACTATATGATCGAAAGTATCCGGACACCCCCAAAGACATACGTTTTTCATATTAGGTGCATTGTGATGCCACCTAATGCCAGATACTCCATGTCAACGACCGCAGTAGTCATTAGCCATCGTGAGAGAGCAGAATGGGGGGCTCCGCTGAACTCACGGACTTCGAACGTGGTCATGTGATTGGGTGTCACTTGTGTCATACTCCTGTACGCGAGATTTCCATGCTCCTAACATCCATAGGTCCACTGTTTCCGACGTGACAGTGAAGTGGACTCCTGAAGGGACACATACAGCACAAAGGCGTACAGGCCGACCTCGTCTGTTGACTGACAGAGACCGCCGACAGTTGAAGAGGGTCGTAATGTGTAATAGGCAGACGTCTATCCAGACCATCACACAGGAATTCCAAACTGCATCAGGATCCACTGCAAGTACTATGACAGTTAGGCGGAAGATGATAAAACTTGGATTTCATTGTGGAGTGGCTGCTCATGAGACACACATCACGCCGATAAATGCCAGACGACGCCTCGCTTGGTGCAAGGAGTGTAAACACCACCACGGTACACAATGTGGCGATCTGATGGTATGGTATGGGTATGGCGAATGCCTGGTGAACGTCATCTGCCAGC
This sequence comes from Schistocerca serialis cubense, assembly GCF_023864345.2. NCBI lineage: Eukaryota > Metazoa > Arthropoda > Insecta > Orthoptera > Acrididae > Schistocerca > Schistocerca serialis. Next base: position 730,143,319 of record NC_064641.1, read on the forward strand.
GTGTGTAGTGCCAACAGTAAAATTCGGGGGAGCTGGTGTTTATAGTGTGGTCGTGTTTTTCATGGAGGATACTTGCACCCCTTGTGATACGTGCCGCTATCACGGCACAGGCCTACATTGATGTTTCATGCACCTTCTTGATTCCTATTGTTGAAGAGCAGTACGGGGATGGCGATTGCACCTTTCAACGCGATCGAGCACTTGTTCATAATGCACGGTCTGTGGTGGAGTGGTTACACCACAATAATATCCCTGTAATGGACTGGCCTGCAGAGAGTCCTGACCTGAATCCCATAGAACACCTTTGGGATATTTTGGAACGCCGACTTCGTGCCAGGTCTCACTGACCGATATCGATATCTCTCCTTAGTGCAGCACTCCGTGATGAATGGACTGTCATTCCCCAAGAAACCTTCCAGCACCTGATTGAAAGTATGCCTTGCGAGAGTGGAAGCTGTTATCAAGGCTAAGGGTGGGCCAACACCATACTGAAATCCAGCGTTGCCGATGGAGGGCGCCACGAACTTGTAAGTCATTTTCAGCCAGGTGTCCGGATACTTTTGATCACATAGTATAAAAATTCACCGAGCGCTTGAAAACAAGTAAACCGTTTCGACTGTCAACAATAAATTAAATATTCAGAACGGATGAAAATTCAAACATACATCCGGGACATGTGTACCAATAACATACAAATAAATTTGAAAATCGGCTGTATTTAAAAATAACTGTTACTTTTTATCACGCTCATATTTAGTACGTGAAACCATGTTACGAGAGCTGGTAATAAAATTTTAATCATCACGACTAAAAATAAAGTTACATAAATAATTTTTTTTTTTGTTTACGTGTTTACAGTCTTCGTACGTATTGAATTCCTCACGCTGCATTAACGCGGCACCCCGTTGGAGTCGCCAAACAAAGTGGGGCCACGAACTGAGGAAGTGGAGTACCATGCGGTAATTCGTGTTCCGCATTTGAAGGGGAACGACACTGCCACAGTCCATGCTGATTTTGTGGAAGCTCGCAGCAAAAACGAACAATAATATGACAATGACTAGGTGGCACAAACGTTTCCATTGTGGTCAAAATATTTCAATAACGAAAGACGTCTTTACAGACCAGTCACAGATAAGTTTTCACTGTCGTCCACGACATTCTGAACAGTTTTCACTATCTTGCATGACATTTTGAACATGGGACAGGTCGCCGTCCGCTGCGTTCCGTGACTGCTAAAAACACATTCAAAAAGCCCGCCGAACGGAAGCTGCAACAGAAATGTTACTGCTGTCTCACATCAGTCCATATTTCTGATCACCATACACGATTGCTCTGTGTATCATAAGGAGACAAAGGAAACAAAGGAGAAAAACATGCTTTTGGAAACATTTGTATTCACCATTGCAGAGCATGACGAAAACCCGTCATCGGGAGGGTAGTATACTTTTATGGGACTACCACGGTGAGGTACTAACAGATTATGCTGGTAACTAACAAACCGTCACAGGATCATACTACCGGTATCTTCTGACTGCAATGATAGGGACTATCTAGGCGACGAGTGGTGGGAAGCTGACAAAGGCGGTATTTATGTTCACGACAACAGCCCAGCTCCTCCCTTACAGAACACAGCAACAAATGCTGCTTTTTTGGACTGTCAGGTTTTGCTTCCCCTTGCCCGTATTCTGAAGTGGCACCCGATGACTTTAGCTCTTTCCTCCGACAAGGAAACACATTACATGAGGGGCATTTACAGAACGAGGACAAGGTGATTCTCGAGGTGGAATTTTTTCCTGAACAGTGATAATACGGACTTCTGCCATCCAAGTCTGTGTCAAGTCATCCACTGTCGGGAAAAGTGTTTCGTGTTGAAGGATGAATGAGTTTCATCTTCGCAGCTGGGTTTTTTCGAGGTGATTGCTAAGACTTTACCCCTCGCTGTAGTTCGTTATCTCACACTCTCTACAAAGTGTTAAATGTGAGCTGCTGTTTTAGGAGACTGGATTACTAGTGCATGAAGTATCTCTACACACTGATTAAATAAAACTATGCCTCACTATAAACAGATTTGTGTCTCAATGAACCATTTCGTAACGCAATCCGACTTTGTAAAAGGGCAAGAAATTTTCTTAGTAGGCTACACTCACAAAAAATCGCACAACTAATAAAATACAGGCGCAGGTTGTATAATTAAACATCAGAAACTGTGAAAAATTACTCATAAGGTCGCCGAAAAATTACAAGAGTGCACTCAGAAACTGAAATTAGTCTTGGTTACTGTATTTATTAATTTTATACTGCCTTACGTATTTACGACTTAGGCCATTCTCTGAGGCTCAAAATATCTATAACAAATTATCAGGTAACACGAAACTGCATTCGTCAAACATGTATATGACGTATCTGGTCTACATTATTTGATGTCTTAGGTAAAACGAAAATAAATTTGTCAAACATGGATACAGTTTATCAGGTCTTCCCTACGGTCGCAAGTTCGAATCCTGCTTTGGGCGTGGATGTGTGTAATGTCCTTACGTTAGTTAGGTTTAAGTAGTTCTAAGTCTAGGGGACTGATGGCCTCAGATGTTAAGACCCATAGTGCACAGAGCCATTTATCTGGTCTACATTATCTGATGTCATCAAGTAATGTAGACCAGCTACTTTGTAACCATGTTTGACAAATACAGTTTCCTTTTACCTAAGGAAGTGTTATAAATCTTTTGACCAACTGAGAATGGTGTAAGGCCAAAACACGTAAGGCGGTATAAAATTAATAAATACATTCGTCAAGAGTAATATCAGTTTTTCAGTGTTTTACAAAATGGCCGCAAAATCTCACAAAGCATTTATCCATTTTATCTGCTGAAAGACCACTATTGTTGAACACTGTGCAGTGGCGATCTTGGCCGCTGTTAGTAATCAATAGACTTAGACATGCAAACCACTAACAAATATTTTGGCAAGTCGTTTAATTATTAACGTGGTTCGAAGAACTGAACCTACAAGAAGTAAACTGCTGTGCAAAATTTACGGACGAGCTACGTAAAGTAACATAATAAACTGAAGCGCCAAAGAAACTGGTATAGGCATGCGTATTCAAATGCAGATATATGTAAACAGGTAGAATACGGCGCTGCGGTCGGCAACACCTATGTAAGACAGTAAGTGTGTGGCGCAGTTGTTAGAGCAGTTACTGCTGCTGCAATGGCGGGCTATCAAGATTTAAGTGAGTTTGAACTGCTCTTATAGCAGGCGCACGAGCGTTGGGATACAGCATCTCCGAGGTAGCGATGAAGTGGTTATTTTCCTGTACGGCCATTTCACCAGTGCACCGTGAAAATCAGGAATCCGGTATAACATAAAATCTCCACCACTGCGGCCGGAAAACGATCCTGCAAGAACGGGAATAACGAATCGTTCAACGTGATGAAACTGCGACCCTTCCGCAAATGACGCAGATTGCAATGCCGGGCCATCAACAAGTGTCTGCGTGCGAACCATTCACCGAAACATCATCGATATGGGCTTCGGAGGCAAAGGCCCACTCGTGTATCGTTTATGACTGCACGACACAAAGCTTTACGCCTCTTCTGGGCCTATCACCACCGGCGTTGGACTGTTGATGACTGGAAACATGTTTCCTGGTCGGACGAGTCTCGTTACAAATTGCATCGAGCGGTTGGGCGTGTACGGGTATGGAGACAACCTCATGAACCCATGGACCCTGCATGTCAGCAGAAGATTGTTCAAGATGATTGAGAATCTGTCATGGCGTGGGACGCATACAGCTGGAGTGATATGGGACCTCTGATACTTCTAGATACGACTCTGGTAGGTGATACTTACGTAAGCATCCTGTCTGATCATCATTCATGTCCATTGTGCATTCCGACGGACTTGAGCAAGTTCACCAGGACAATGCGACACCCCACACGTCCAGAATTGCTACAGAGTGGATCCAGGAACAGTCTGCTACTAATTTTAAATTTTAATAGCCAACCGCCTCAGTTGCACCGTTTACCTAGAATTTATCTAGGTTTCAGTCGGGAAAACCCAACCTTCTTGAGAATAACAATCACAGCGATGCGGCAGCCACGAGTGCTGTACTGAAAGTCCGGTCATGAAGTGGGGCCGAGGCAGTTTCAGATACGTTTTTACAGTATGACGATAATTTATGAATACGTAGTTTTAGCTTGACGGTAGTTGTTATTCTGAAGAAGGTTGGGTTATCACGACTGAAACCTAGGTAAATTCTAGGTAAGCGGTGCAACTGAAGCGGTTGGTTATTTAAATCAAATTTAATACTTATACAGTTGCTGACAGGGCCGCGAAATATTGAAAATATTTATATACACACTCCTATGTTTAAACACTTCCGCTGGCCACCAAACGCGCCAGAATTGAACATTATTGAACATATCTGGGATGCCTTGTAATGTGCTGTTCAGAAGAGATTTCGACCCCTTCGTCTCTTACTGATTTATGGACAGCCCTGCAGGATTCGTGGTGTCAGTTCCCTCCAGCACTACTTCAGACATTAGTCGAGTCCATGCTACGTTGTGTAGCGACACATCTGCGTACTCGCGGGGGCGCTACACAATGTTAGGCAGATATACCAGTTTCTTTGGCTCTTCAGTGTATATTAACTGTTAGGTGGAAATGAATGAAAGTGCGGGAGCACGTTGCCAGAGGTCACCCAGTCGTGTGCAGGAAGTTGGACGCCACATGTGAGCCGTGTCGGCTCATATCGATAGTGCGACTCTGGTGGTTTATCTTTCCTGCCACGGTCAGGGCGGTAAGCAGCGCCCTCTGGGGCCTACGCGAGGAGTAGCGAGGCGAGGTCCTGTGGGGGTGCTCCGGGACGTGGTGGAAGACGGTTGTTGGGTTGACGCAGCGAGTGTGGGACCGGACCTATGGCATGGAGATATACAAGTTGGCTCTGAACGGAAGGCGCCGTAGCAAGCAGCGGGAAGCGGGCGTCCTGTAATTTGTGTGAAGGAGAAACGATTTTTGCATTGGATGTCCCAGTGGTTCTCGAGAGTTGCGGTGGCTGCTTTCGGAGAAGAGAATTGGCAAAAGCTTGTGTCTAAGCTCTTTTCCGTACGATGTTGCTGCCTGCCGTTATAAACGGGTGAAAATCGGGGGCTTGTATTGACTATACGGGAACTGGTGATGTAAAATTACATTTGTGATTGAGTCTCACTTGTACTGTGACAATTTAGAGGCGAAAACTGGTGGTTTTAATAGGTGTGGTTCTTTGCTGTGCAACTAAGGGAGTCAGTTATTTGGGGTAACTGAGGGAGCACCATTATGTTGGTCTAAGTGACACGTTCTCCACGTTTTGTCTATGGCCTTGCGAATCGAAATCGTGAGGGAGTACACGTGTGAGTAATTTGCTGTTGTATTGGTGGTTATGTTGTAAAGACTGTTCTCTGGTGTGTTAAATCACGCATTGATTTGTAGCCAATCTAAGCAGACGTTACCATTGCTACTTGCTTATGTGCTACTGTCCTTATTATTGGCGTTGTTTGTCTTTTGATTGTGGCTGTGCTCACGCTTAAAAAAAAATTACGGCTACTATTCATAAGGGTTGTCTAGTAAGGAAATTGCTTAAACTTTTATCATATACTGGTCTGTTTGCCTATCGCATTGGCTTTCTATGCAGTAACTGAAGGAATGTGTATGGTGGTTCAAGATCGTAGGCTGACTAGTATCTGAACTGGTGTTGAGATTAAGGGCGAGATCAGCATCCCGCAAACCCGCACGCTGCACGTGGTTAAATGTTCCGCTATTGGGGAGCCGGCTCTCTGTTCTTGGATTTTGTAAGGACACGTGATCAGTGCATCGCTGTAGTTTTTCGCGTGCTAAACTGCGGGGTGCCGGTGCCGTCCTAGGGCTAGACTTGTGATGTATGTTATGTTGAAAGGCAATTAACTGTACCAAACTTAAGAGAGCTTTTACTTTGTTTTGGTCTGTACATAGAATGATGCTGATATTTTGTCGATTGCGGCAATAACTTCTTTTGTGGGGAGATCCTCTGAGTGACTTGTATTGTACTGTTGCAGTGCAGTCCATCTGAAACGTGCTACTTAAAACTTGGGACTGCAGCTCTCTGATGTTATATATTACTGTTTAATCTTAAATATCTTGGATGCAATATGGTTGTTGAGGATTATGTAATTAATTTTGATCGCTGGTTCCTTAAAGGAAGTATTTCGTTTTAAAATATGTTCTCAGTCAGAGCCTATTTAAATATGATTTTAACTCATCACTCAAATTTTCTAGTCTTGCTTTCTTAAAAGGCTTTCAGTTAAATGATTGCTATTTGCCTGTTTAAATGTTTGAGTGACTTAAAGGAAAAGAATATCGTTTTGTAATTTGTACTGATTGTTCCTTTTGGGTAATACCTGGCTTATATATTCAATAAATGAGTGTCTAGTCAATGGTGATGCACTGTTCTATTGCTAGCCTACCCCTTCCACTCCACAGCCTATTGAGCTGCTTTGTGTCGAAATTGTGTTCTGAACACCCCTCTGACCTGACACCTCAACATGGAGTGAGGTGAGCGAGACTATAGCGCCTGGGTCTGGCCCTACAAGCCAACCCGAGGCAGTCGAAGGAATGGAAAAACTCAGAGTGAGTCAATCAGCGAGCAGTTAGGGTGCACTGTGATGGTGTTCGTCATTACATCACGGCCCAGATGGATAACTACACATGGGGAAGAATTACCAGTTAACTGGAAGTACGAAGTACGAAGAGTGCATCCCAGGAGTTTGGTGTTGCTCACTGCTTTGTTTGACGACAATGGGGAACGTTCAAAACCAAAGGCACTGCTGTCTGAAGGAGAGGAGATGGTCGACCACCGTCAATTACAGCAAAAGATGACCGCTGCATTGTGAAGCGGACAGGAAGGGACCCACGTCAAGCAGCGGGTACAATTGCAACAAGAATTAACAGGACTGTAATGCACACAATCTCAAGCTGCATATTGGGACGGAACAGAGTGAGGTGTCGCAATGATTAGCACACTGGACGCGCATTCGGGAGGACGACGGCTCAAAGCTGCATCCGGCCGCCTAGATTCAGGTTTTCCGTGATTTCCCTAAGTCGCTCCAGGGAAATGCCGGGATTTTTCCTTTGAAAGGGCACTGCCGATTTGCTACCCCATCCTTGACACAATCCGAGCTTGTGCTCAGTCTCTAACGACCTCGATGTCGACAGGACGTTAAACCCAATCTTCCTTCCTTCCCTTAGTGGCACAGCAGCTGGATGGGGGTGATCTGTTTGCCCGACGACCAGTACTTTGTGTTCCGTTGACTCCCGTACAGTGTGAATATGATGGGAGATCAGTAGTGATACATATTTTTCATTCCCAGTCTTTCCTTTACTTCAAAGTGCCAACTGATGAATGCACACACTCTAGCCCTAGAAAACTACTTCCTCAGTACAAATGGACAGTGGGAAATCACACATGGCGTGGTCTGAGTCTTCTTTTGAGTTCGAACGCTTTTATCGCCATTGCAATTGCGAAGGATGTCTTTGAGCACAAAAATTCCACGAAAAAAAAAAACATGATGATAGCTAAATAAATCTCCACCCTGTAAGATTTTATTTTTCTTCGTCCTTGCGTGTTCCATTCAGCAACTTACGTTCGTGACATGTTGTACTGACCGTCAGATACCTCTCCAATTAATCATCGCGTCCTTGCTTTGATAGTGCAATGATGACGATTTCCTCTTGTTAAACAATTTTTAGGAGATTTCAGAACGACAGATGATAAATAAACATCTACTTCGTACGCCTTCCAGTGATTTTATTGGTGGACTGCCGCAACACTTGAACATTCCTCCGAATTCTGGAATTAGTTCTGATGACGCATAGTAACAAAAGAATTGAGAGTCCACGTGCAGTCTACGGCAAATGAAGAGATGTCATGGCCGTGCCCACTATATCATGCAGTAAATATGACGTGTCATTATAACGTAGATCGCGTCGTGATAGACTCCACGTGCTGTTCCATTATGTAACTCACGTCATAATGCCCTAACGCGCCCGTAACACGACATAGCAACTGAAGTCTGCGACGACTCTGATGTTAATCATGCTAATCTTGGTTTGGAAAGCAACGTTAAATTCCGATAGATGTTGTTTACTGCACGCTGCTAGGCTTTGCTCGGGTTATGCACAACCTTTGCTAATTTGTCCGTACTGTGACACTCAGCATCAAGGGTAGAGCCGGTCGCGGTGGTCTCGCGGTTCTAGGCGCGCAGTCCGGAACCGCGCGACTGCTACGGTCGCAGGTTCGAATCCTGCCTCGGGCATGGATGTGTGTGATGTCCTTAGGTTAGTTAGTTTTAAGTAGTTCTAAGTTCTAGGGGACTGCTGACCACAGCTATTAAGTCCCATAGTGCTCAGAGCCATTTGAACCATTTGAACCATCAAGGGTAGAATTCTTTGTAAGACGATGCTAAGCTAGGCGTCGTTGTTCCCGGTAGTACAAAGGATCCCCGAAGTGGTATCGTAAACCAAAGTAGAGGTAAGATGCAGTCACGGTACCTTTGTCGGCAAAGATGGCTGGCGTTATACTTTATCAGACAGATGTTAAGTTATTGAAATTCCAGCTAAGGCTTTTACTACCTTTCGAAAAAGATGATTTCATATATCTTTAAATGACTAACCAAACGTGATATATAAAGCTGTGTGTTGCGGCCACGATGGTTGTCTTACTTTTGATCGATCCAGCAGCACCACGTCTCGTCCACCGCGATAACGCTTTTTACAAGACAGAGAGCTCGGCTATACCTGTCAACAAAGTCTATTGTATTTTCTCCTCATTGGTCTCTCTGTTCGACACAATCCAGGAATAAGTCTTCCGCTTAGTGAAGCGATGAAATTAATATTCTTCTTGCTTACTCTCAACTCCTTTTACGTCAATATTAGAGATAGTAGCCGAATTTTTGCCGCCATCCAAAGAATCCGCTTAAGATTTCTGTCACTATGCTTGTAGACGGTGACCTAGAAGTAACGCATCATCAGTAATTTCCTTTTATTTCTGTTTAAGCCAGGCGTATAATTAGGCTTCGCTCTGTCAGTCTGTGTTCGGTACACCTGCAGTGAAATCACATGTTCGTTGTGACGTTGCTGAACCGATCCATTAGTCAATTAGTTATCCAGAAACACTTCGTAATAATACCTAATATTCAGTAAAGAAGAACGTAAGTTGCCTTTATAACAAACATGTTTAATAAAAAATTATTTATAATAACAAACATTGTACATATGGAAATAAAATAATACTCTAGACAAAATTAGCTTCAAAAAGAGATATATTTCAGCTGTATGAACGAAAATAGTTTACTTACTCAAGTGAAATTATTTATTTTATATTTAATAAACGAAATGCTGGAAAACTTTAGTAACATACACTGCAAAACTAGATCAAAAAGCCTTATGATGTGCTTATAGTTTTTGTGGCTGACAATAGCTGTAAAAATGATTTGCTTGCGTAGACCTGGATTTTGTTAAGGGATAAACAGCTTTGTTGCAGAGTCGATAGTTATCAAACTATGTAAGTGAAGAGCTATTAATACTGTTTTTTAACATTTTTAATTTAATTGCAACACTTCTGTATAACTAAAAACATGAAATTGTCCTGTTCGTATTACAGTACTATTTCACAGTTTCATTAATTGTAAATGGAAAGATCCTACGTGGATAAGACGTATGTAAAAATCATAATTATAACAGTAAAATTCATAATTATTTTAGAATTTATTACTAAATATTGTTCAAATGGAAACCATTTATTTTCTTCTAAAAGTACTTTACAGTTATTTAAGCGGCAGCTCTTCTGTAGCGAGTATTTATAGAAACAGTGCGCACATTAATAATGAATAAAATACGGTGCATTATTTACAGGATCTATAACTTTATAGAAGGAAAAGAGATTTGTTGAAAATAAAATTATTTGCAGTAATGAAAAACGCGACCAAAAGGAGTGAAGACCTAATAAGATTTAACAGCGACTGCTTCATCTATAAAGACAAAACAGTCAAGGTAAGATAACCAATGCTCTATTAATCGCAAGTTTTAGTCGCACCTTAAATAAAGCGGCAGCTCCGCTCAATCGCCAATAACCTCACATTTGCAGACGTCCTGACATCCTACAAAACCGCTCACTTCAAGTATGTGGAACGGAGATAAATATACAGCGATCTATTTCCGTTCTCTGAATTCTTGCGTGAATAATTTATCATTGTTCTTCCTCCGCCAACGGCTTTACGCCAGACTGTTTAACTTCTTGTAAGCTAATTAAAATAGCTATATAGTCTGCTAAGAATGAAACTTTATAAATTTAGTATCCACTGCCTCTCATATAAAAGCCTTTTCTCAAAAGCTGTCTTCATAGTACGTTGTTAAAATCCTGACCCCAGCAATTGTCGTCGCTAATTACAATGTATGCTAATTCGAGGAATTGCATTGCGCACTATGTCAAGATTATGCCGTATAATTTCCGCCTACACGCTGCCCACGCCTAGACAACTCGATAAATCACGTAGGCACGCAGAGACCAGCCTCTACATGTGAGTGCGTGCACATACACACACACACACACACACACACACACACACACACACACTCACATACACATACACACACTCACACACACAAACACATACATACCCGCACACAGAGGCCAACATAATGTACTAGCAAGTTGTTTGCGAGCGTAGGATTTCGCTGCTAGTGCTAATTTTTCACAGAAGCCTTTCAGATGTAATTCCACTTCAGGTTTTAAAATGAAATGAAACCAACTTCCCGACTACGCTTGCTCCAGTGTTTCTCCTGACGGATTCGACTTGTATGGTGTCCGGACTGCGAGATCGTTGTATGCTAGCATCTGAGCTTCTCATAGCGATTAATACTTTGATCGTAGCATTCCTTATGGTTACAATAAAATATACAGAAATACTGTGTTCGCCGAACCATCAAGTTTGTCACCTTCGTCCTAATATCGCGTAAATATACAGTGAGCCTGCTGCCATTCTCTGTGGCATAGATGTAGGAGATATCAGAGTTGGACTTCTCTTGTGACAAACGGAGTAAGTGGAGTGGATTACACAGCTGCAGGCTCTAGCATTTACCTTGTTATTCTAAGCCATCAGAAACATTTACTGTAGGTGCTTTAATCAAATGAAATTTACGGTTCCAGAGACTGTTTCAAGTCAATGTAGATGTTTGAGACTTGAAAAAAGTCCCTGGAACTATATACACCCATCAAAAAAGCTTTGCATCACCTCCGTTTTGAGAGTTCCGGAACCTGTACAGAAAATTGGAAAATCAACATAAACTTTATTTCCGCCCTTTTTATTGCTCATGAAAACCGCACATTGCATGTTGTATCACCATACAGAGAGATCTTCATAGGTGGTGGTCCAGATTGCTGTGCGCACCGGTACCTCTAATACCCAGTAGCACGTTCTCCTGCATTTTACTTCCTTTACTTTACTTTACTGTATTCGTCGTGGCATACTACCCACAAGTTCATCAAGGCACTGTTGGTCCAGATTGCCCCACTCCTCAACGGCGATTCGGTGTAAATCCCTCAGAGTGGTTGGTGGGTCACGACGTCCATAAACGGCCCTATTCAATCTATCCCAGGCCTGTTAGATGGGATTCATATCTGGAGAACATGCTGGTCACTCTAGTCGAGCGATGTCGTTATCCTGAAGAAAGTCATTCACAAGATGTGCAAGATGGGGGCGCGAATTGTCGTCCATGAAGACGAATGCGTCGCCAATATGCTGTCGATATGGTTGCACTATCGGTCGGAGGATGGCATTCACTTATCGTATAGCCGTTACGGCGACTTCCATGACCACCAGCGGCGTACGTTGGCCCCGCATAATGCCACCCCAAAACAGCAGGGAACCTCCACCTAGCTGCGCTCGCTGGAAAGTGGGTCTAAGGCGTTCAGCCTGACCGGGTTGCCTCCAAACACGTCTCCAACGATTTCTGGTTGAAGGCATATGCGACACTCATCGGTGAAGAGCGGTGAATTCAGCATGTTGTTGGGCTCATCTGTACCGGAGTGCATGGTGTCGTGGTTGCAAAGATGGACCTCGCCATGGACGTCGGGAGCGAAGTTTCGCATCATGCAGCCTGTTGCCCACACTTTCAGTCGTAACACGACGTCCTATGACTGCACGAGAAGCATTATTCAACGTGATGGATTTTCTGTCAGGGTTCCTCCGAGCCACAATCCGTAGGTAGCGGTCATCCACTGCAGTAAAAGCCCTTGGGCAGCCTGAGCGAGGCATGTCATCGACAGTTCCTGTCTGTCTGTATCTCCTCCAGCTCCAAACGACATCGCTTTGGTTCACTCCGAGACTCCTGGACCCTTCCCTTGTTGAGAGCCCTTCCTGGCACAGTTGCCTGTCTTTTAAATTAACATTTGTTGTTATCTTGCTGTTTGACAGTATGTTTGTTAAATTTTTTTAATGATGGCCATTCTTGGTGTTAAAGGCCTTTAGCCGTGGCTGTCGCTACTTGTCTTAAAATTCTAATGTGGTAATTGTATTTTTAGCAGTTAACCTTTAAGACCTTGGTGATTTGTTTTCAATATTTTAATAACTGTAGTTGTAAGTTGCAACAAGTTAAACAATTCTTATTTATTGCCATTAAGGCCTTCAGCCATGAAACAATTCTTAATTTATTGCCATTAAGGCCGTCAGCTGTGAATATCGTTACTTGTCTTAAAATTTTAATTAATCAATTCTGTTTTTGCAGCGAGCTTTAAGACCTAGGTCACTTTTCTTTTATATTTTAGTAACTGTAATTGTAAATTGCAGAAAGTTTAATTAATTCTTAATTTATTGACATTATTTTAATTTGTTGTTGATTTTAAATGAATTGTGTGTGATTAAAAGAAAAGCCAACCAATAGTAACTGATTACGGCCCCGCCCACAATCGTAACCGAATCCTGACTTCGTCGACCACCAGGTCTCAAACACATTAGGTGGTTTGCTTTCTTCTCTCTACTGACCTGAGCTGATTTTCACTAATACGCTTCTCGATTTTTTAACCTGTCGTTTTACTCGTCGGGGTAATTATCACACAGTGATACTGCATTGTGATCTCATTCAGTGGAGAGGTTTCGAAAGAAAGGATTCCGTGATTCAGCTAATACGAGGGTCGTTAAATAAGTAGGGCAACACTTTTTTTTTCTGGAAGTAGGTTGTTTCTGTTTACGAATCCAATACACCATACTATTCCCCACTGTTTTCGCTACAAGACCGTACTTTGCAACGTAATCTCCTTTCAATGCCGCAGCCTTATGCCACCTTACAGAGAGGGCCTGTATGCTTGCATCATGCCACTCTACTGGTACACGACGCAGAAACGTCTAGCTGCATCAGTAACCTTCGCATCATCCACGTACTACTTCCCGCAATCCTCAATTGGGTCAAACAGATGAAAATGGGAATGTGCGAGATCCAGACTTGTAAGCGATGATATCTCGGTAGGCGAATGATTCCAATCCAGGTAGAGAGGCATTTTCACATCGGACGATAGCGAGAGTAAACCATCCACTTCCAGTACTCCCTGTGGCAACATCAAGACTGCAATTAACTCGACATCCACGGAAAAAAAAATCGGTGCATTCAATATGACACTTTGTGCAGTTCGATTTGTGCCCAGTTTATTCTCCAGGCTTATTACGTGTTTGTAGACTGGCATGCGATGGCGACGTTGACGATACACACGACGACGAGGCATAGTGCTAAAATACTGTTGCAGATATAGCTCACAGCGGAATGACTCCGCCTGTCTGCGTTGGCCGCTTTTATACTGAGCACATGACCTTGGTTCTAAAGAAGTTTCTTGAGCTCGTCTAGGATGCACAGACTTGTGTGCGGCCTTGCGTTGTAATGGAGAAGGAGAATTTCGCTATCCGGTTTTATAAGGACGAATACGCTGAAGTTGTTTCTTCAATTTCCTGAGGGTATCACAATACACCTCGGAGTTGATCGTTGCACCGTGAGAGAGGAATTCGTAAGGAATAACCCCTTCAGAGTCCTAGAAGACCACGACTTTATCGCCTGAGAATCTTTTCTTCGAAAGACAGGTGGTGTGACGTCACTCCATGGATTGCCATTTTGTTTCAGGTTCGAAGTGACGAACACATGTTTCATCAGCTATGACGACGCTCGATAAAATCTTGTCACAATCAGCGTCGTAACGCACAAGCAACTCCGCACAGATGGTACTTTGTTGCCTTTTAAGGTCTTCTGTTAGCCGGCGAGGTACCCACCAGGCACACACCTTCGAATACCGCACCCGGTGGACGAGTGTATCAGTGCTACCAACAGAGAAGTCCAGCTGAGCAGCGAGGTGTTTCATTGTGATCCGTCGATGACCTCGAATCAAAATGTCAGCACGTTCCAACACTGGAAGAGTCACAATTGTCTGCAGATGGCCGACAAGCGGCAGATCGGACAGGTCTGCGCGACCTTGTTGCGATGATGACTGAGCCCTCGCCAACGACTCGACGTGCTTTTGTTCGTTGCCAGATCTCCGTAGACTTTCTGCAAGCGCTTACGAATATCTACGATGCTCTGGTTCTCCGCTAAAAGGAACTAAATGAGAGCTCCTTGCTTGGATCGCAACATCGCTACAGGCGCCACTTTGAAGGCTACGCATAGTGCCACCACCTATTGGAACTTCATGAAATTATAGAGGCTGGAGTGGAAACATTCCGCGATGTCCCAAACAAATTCCGCATTTTTTCAACCAAAACTGGCCGAAAAAAATGTGTTGCGTTACATATTGAACGGCTGTCATATTTATCCTGCTTTTCGTTACCTTCATTATCAACGAGCACTTGGACAGTTGATTTAGTTTCATTGATTGATTTTACTTAATACAAAGTGTTTTAGAAATTATTTATCTGGTAAATGTGTTGGTAAGATCTTTCAGAATGACTCTTCCACTGTGCGGTGGAGTGTGTGCTGTTTTGGATCTTTCTTGCGGGTTAAAACTGTGTCCCGGGCTTCGAGTTGAACCTGGAACATTCCTTCACTGAACTAAGCAGGCACGACTCATGATCCACCTTCGTAGCTTAAATTCTGCCAGCACCTCTCTCTTATCTTCCAAACTTCACACAAGCTCTCATGCTTTCCTTTGAGTAATAGCTATACCGCTTCTCTGAAATATTTAATGTTTGCGAAAAATTGAAAAGTATAAAGGAAACATTAGAATAATGCAGTTGTATTTATTTTTTGAGAAGATGACGGTCTCTTCACTCATTGATCCTTGTATTGCAGTGGCTAGCAGACCCTGAGCAGCTCAGTAGTAAAGGCAGGACTCAGACTAGACTGATAGTACGAGAGATGGCGCACGGAGCATTATGCCGCCGGCGAGCTGTCTAGAAGCTGAGACAATGCCGTCAGCCATGTGACTGTGTGATCTGTCCTAACGGGTCTCTGGAAAAGGAGGATCGTTCACAGCACGAAGGCCATCAGACCAAATCCGCCTTCGAGGTCAACTAATGACGCTTCCGGAATGGGAATCTGCACTGGGAGCTTCTGCGTAGCATGAAGTATGAGGTACGTTGTTGCCACATTAATGCAGCACCATGGTCGGATCTACATGTGTAACCTCTACTTACTTGGCAAATCCTTCTTACTACAGCTGTCGACTGGACTCTCTCTAGCTTCTTCTGTGCCCCTTCTTTAATTTAATTGTCAGTCTTTACATTAAAGGTAAATTTAAGAGATATTCAAAAAGTAAAACAAGAAGAGAGACAATGAAAATTTCAAAACAATAGCTACTCCTTCTCTTCCGTATCGAAATGCGGTATGCGCGGTAGCGTTCCACAAAGTTATAAGGCGTTCAGTAATATTACAATGAATAGATACGGAGAATAATAATTTAAAATATTCCATGTAACAACTTGTACTTGAACTGTGTTTCTCAGGAACTCTGTCTGTATGAATTCCGCTGATCTGTGAGGACGAAAATATTCGTATTCTGTTGGCTTACTCTCTCGCAGTAGCTTGGGAGGATGGTTCTGTGGGATGAGACTAAGTATTATTTCTCTCGTGAAAAAACTGAAACACAAATATAGATTATTAACAATGGGTAGACAAAGGTTTACAACAAATGTATATTCAAAACAAGTAATTTTTACGTTATTTGATTCGCCATCTGTGAAATGTCATAGTACACGAGAGAACAGGTCCTTGACTAGGTAGCTCACCACGGTTCACATCTACTTCTACCTTAATATGTGCTGTTATCGGAACTGTAGAATTATGTGTCCTGCTCATTTGAAGATCCAGACCGCAATGATAAACACAGGAAGCGAGAAAGTCTCGCTTCGGTGAAAACAATGGCTAGGCGACGGACTTACAACAAAGATTTGATATTATCTTTACCGTGGTAACTTTGTCTGTCAGCGATTAAATAGCGAGGTAAAATTACATAAATTTACATTAAAAATAGTAGGGGTACTACAGCATTACGATGAAACGCAAAGAATGAATAAAAGAAAACAACTGTCAGCAGGAATGAGTTTTTTGGGAACGAAAATGGGATGCACGAGAAAACACAGTAAGAGAACTGCACAAACACCAAGTGCAAGAGATTGGACACCGGACCAGAAGTCGAAATGTATAAATCCGTTAGATAGAGGGTAACATGCATGAATCCCCAAAGATTAAATAAATACGTCGATCCAGAATGTGAAGGCCACTTTGACGCTCAAAGAACAACGGGAAGACCAACTCCGTCAGTAAGGAGTGGGATTGGTAACACACTAGACACCCTAATAGTTGGAGTAAAAGATGAAGAAGGAGGAAAGGGAGAAGAAAACCCGGAAACTCATTCGTCAATACCTGCAGGATACTTACTGTTGACCTGTTGTTGTTGTGGTCTTCAGTCCTGAGACTGTTTTGATGCAGCTCTACATGCTACTTTATCCTGCGCAAGCTGCTTCATCTCCCAGTACGTATGCAGCCTACATCCTTCTGAATCTGCTTAGTGTATTCATCTCTTGGTCTCCCTCTACGATTTTTACCCTCCACGCTGCCCTCCAATACTAAATTGGTAATCCCTTGATTCCTCAGAACATACCCTACCTACCGATACCTTATTCTATACTCGATGTTAACAAATTCCTCTTCTTCAGAAACGCTTTCCTTGCCATTGCCAGTCTACATTTCATATCCTCTCTACTTCGACCATCATCAGTTATTTTTCTCCCCAAACAGCAAAACTCCTTTACTCCTTTAAGTGTCTCATTTCCTAATCTAATTCCCTCAGCATCACCCCAGTTAACTCGACTACATTCCATTATCCTCGTTTTGCTTTCGTTGATGTTCCATCTTATATCCTCCTTTCAAGACACCGTCCATTCCGTTCAATTGCTCTTCAAAGTCCTTTGCTGCCTCTGACAAAATTACAATCTCATCGGCGAACCTTAAAGTTTTAATTTCTTCTCCATTGATTTTAATACCAACTCCCAATTTTTCTTTTGTTTCCTTTACTGCTTGCTCAATATACAGATTGAATAACATCGGGGAGAGGCTACAACCCTGTCTCACTCCCTTCCCAACCACTGTTTCCCTTTCATGCCCCTCGACTCTAATAACTGCCATCTGGTTTCCGTACAACTTGTAAATAGCCTTTCGCTCCCTGTATTTTACGCCTGCCACCTTCAGAATTTGAAAGAGGGTATTTCAGTCAACATTGTCAAAAGCTTTCTCTAAGTCTACAAAATCAGGAATACAGAAATACAAGTCGCTGAGGAATGAAATAAATAGGAAGTGCAGGGAAGCTAAGACGAAATGGCTGCAGGAAAAATGTGAAGACATCGAAAAAGATATGATTGTCGGAAGGACAGACTCAGCATACAGGAAAGTCAAAACAACCTTTGGTGACATTAAAAGCAACGGTGGTAACATTAAGAGTGCAACGGGAATTCCACTGTTAAATGCAGAGGAGAGAGCAGATAGGTGGAAAGAATACATTGAAAGCCTCTATGAGGGTGAAGATTTGTCTGATGTGATAGAAGAAGAAACAGGAGTCGATTTAGAAGAGGTAGGGGATCCATTATTAGAATCGGAATTTAAAAGAGCTTTGGAGGACTTACGGTCAAATAAGGCAGAAGGGATAGATAACATTCCATCAGAATTTCTAAAATCATTGGGGGAAGTGGCAACAAAACGACTATTCACGTTGGTGTGTAGAATATATGAGTCTGGCTATATACCATCTGACTTTCGGAAAAGCATCATCCACACAATTCCGAAGACGGCAAGAGCTGACAAGTGCGAGAATTATCGCACAATCAGCTTAACAGCACATGCATCGAAGCTGCTTACAAGAATAATATACAGAAGAATGGAAAAGAAAATTGAGAATGCGCTAGGTGACGATCAGTTTGGCTTTAGGAAAAGTAAAGGGACGAGAGAGGCAATTCTGAAGTTACGGCTAATAATGGAAGCAAGGCTAAAGAAAAATCAAGACACTTTCATAGGATTTGTCGACCTGGAAAAAGCGTTCGACAATATAAAATGGAGCAAGCTGTTCGAGATTCTGAAAAAAGTAGGGGTAAGCTATAGGGAGAGACGGGTCATATACAATATGTACAACAACCAAGAGGGAATAATAAGAGTGGACGATCAAGAACGAAGTGCTCGTATTAAGAACGGTGTAATACAGGGCTGTAGCCTTTCGCCCCTACTCTTCAATCTGTACATCGAGGAAGCAATGATGGAAATAAAAGAAAGGTTCAGGAGTGGAATTAAAATACAAGGTGAAAGGATATCAATGATACGATTCCCTGATGACATTGCTATCCTGAGTGAAAGTGAAGAAGAATTAAATGATCTGCTGAACGGAATGAACAGTCTAATGAGTACACAGTATGGTTTGAGAGTAAATCGGAGAAAGACGAAGGTAATGAGAAGTAGTAGAAATGAGAACAGCGAGAAACTTAACATCAGGATTGATGGTCACGAAGTCAATGAAGTTAAGGAATTCTGCTACCTAGGCAGTAAAATAACCAATGACGGACGGAGCAAGGAGGACATCAAAAGCAGACTCGCTATGGCATAAAAGGCATTTCTGGCCAAGAGAAGTCTACTAATATCAAATACCGGCCTTAATTTGAGGAAGAAATTTCTGAGGATGTACGTCTGGAGTACAGCATTGTATGGTAGTGAAACATGGACTGTGGGAAAACCGGAACAGAAGAGAATCGAAGCATTTGAAATATGGTGCTATAGACGAATGTTGAAAATTAGGTGGACTGATAAGGTAAGGAATGAGGAGGTTCTACGCAGAATCGGAGAGGAAAGGAATATGTGGAAAACACTGATAAGGAGAAGGGACAGGATAATAGGACATCTGCTAAGACATGAGGGAATGACTTCCATGGTACTTGAGGGAGCTGTAGAGGGCAAAAACTGTAGAGGAAGACAGAGATTGGAATACGTCAAGCAAATAATTGAGGGCGTAGGTTGCAAGTGCTACTCTGAGATGAAGAGGTTAGCACAGGAAAGGAATTCGTGGCGGGCCGCATCAAACCAGTCAGTAGACTGATGACCAAAGACAAAAAAAAAAGTCTACAAATGCTAGAAATGTAGGTTTGCCTTTTCTTAATTTAGCTTCTAAGATAAGTCGTAGGGTCAGTATTGCATCACGTGTTCCAGTATTTCTACGGAATCCAAACTGATCTTCCGCGAGGTCGGCTTCTATCAGTTGTTCCATTCGTCTGTAAAGAATTCGCGTTAGTATTTTGCAGCCGTGACTTATTAAACTGATAGTTCGGTAATTTTCAACACCTGCTTTCTTTGGGATTGGAATTCTTATATTCTTCTTGAAGTCTGAGGGTCCTGTCTCATGCACCTTGGTCAACAGATGGTAGAGTTTTCTCAGGGCTGGCTCTCCCTAGGCTATCAGTAGTTCTAATGGAATGTTTTCTACTGCCGGGTCCTTGTTTCGACTGACGTCTTTCAGTGATCTGTCGACCTCGCCACGCTGTCACATCTCCCATTTCATCGTCGTCTACGTCCTCTTCCATTTTCATAATATTGCCCTCAAGTACATCGCTTTTGTACAGACCTTGTAAATACTCCTTCCACCATTTTCCCTTCTCTTTTTGCTTAGAACTGGTTTTCCATCTGAGCTCTTGATATTCATAGAAGTGGTTATCTCTTCAAAGGTCTCTTTAATTTTCCTGTAGGCAGTATTTGTCTAACCCCTAGTGATATATGACTCTACGTCCTTAAATTTGTCCTGTAGCCAACCCTGCTTAGCCATTTTGCACTTCCTGTCGATCTCATTTTTGAAACGTTTGTATTCCTTTTTGCCTGCTTTATTTACTGCATTTTTATATTTCTTCTGTTACCCAAGGATTTCTACTAGCTCTCGTCATTTTACCTACTTTATCCTCTGCTGCCTTCACTGCTTCATCTCTCAAAGCTACCCATTCTTCTTCTACTGTATTTCTTTCCCCCATTCTTGTCAGTTGTTCCCTTATGCTCTCCCTAAAATGTAAAAACTCTGGTTTAGTCAGTTTATCCAGGTCCCATCTCCTTAAATTCCCAACTTTTGGAGTTTCTTCAGTTTTAATCTACAGTTCATAACCAATAGATTGTGGTCAAGGTCCACATCTGCCCCTGGAAATGTCTTACAATTTAAAACCTGGTTCCTAAATCTCTGTTTCTATTTGAAACCTGTCAGTATCTCCAGGCTTCTTCCATGTATGTTGACCTAGAAACCTGAAATTTCGTGAGAAAAAAGATTCCAGATACAAAAAGCGCAGGAAAAGATTCGAAAATAGTTAATTTATAGTTATATCACTTACAAAACAGTTTTTGTCCTTTTTTGTCAGTCTCTCTATCCGTCCGTCTGTTATGAGCCTTTTTTCTCAGGAACGGTTCGAGGTATCAAGTTGAAATTCATGTCAGATACTAAGGTCTGCAGATCCCTTGGTGGTGAAAAAAAAAATCAAGCTTCTAAGTCAATGCTGTCAAAAGATAGGGTCATTTATGTCCCACATTTTGATAATCGGAAACTCACTCGTCAAAACCTGTTGATGAAACATCTACATGCATAATTAAGTTTGTGCGGAACCCTCAGAGCGAGAACCCTATTCACATTTGTTCGGTTGTTTATACTCCGTCCCACTGCGTTCATAATCAGCAGAGCATTTAAACCGTATTTTTTATCTATGCCAGTACGCATATACCCTAATTCGTAATTCGGAGATCAGTGACAGTCTACACGGTTTAGATTTTGTACTTCTCGATGATAACAAATGTTTGTCTTCTTAGGGAATTCTAACCTTGGTGTTCAAATTGTGTGGCTCAGAGATACTTACTGGTGCACCTTCGTTACACTCTCGAATCCCATATGTCTAAAACCACTATCATTATTTACATTTATATTAAAATTAGTACCTGTAAGCTTTTACCAGGGCTGTAGAGATAAGAGAACTTAATATTTATATTTAATTACGAAGATTGTTCCAACGGCACGCGTGCTTCAAGCGGCTTTTGTTTCATAAAAATGTGGGACTCAACACATTGCCCATTAAAACCGATCCTTTGCGATATTATCTAGGCTTTGGTAGTTAACCAAGAGCATTGGTGCTTAATTCGTTATCATGAATCTCCAGGCCCGTTTGCCACTCGACTATGGTACGATCCATGAACGATGACAGTTCGCGCATGTCGAGGCATGGACGGGAACGACATTGTTGACGATTGCAAGATACAGTTGCGGTACGCCCATGCGCATGCCTTCTGCTTGAAGAAAGCGTATATCCTGCAAATTATATCTCTCGCTTGCTTATGTGGAATTTATCACTTCGCACCGCCATCAGTGATGACAGCTCGCAACAAATGAAACAAAAATTCACTAAACAACCTGATACGATTACGTTTAATCGTCGCATTAGCCACGGCAGTCGGAGCACAGCGCTCACAGCACTACTAAACGCTCATTGGCTGACGGAGTATCCGTTACGTAGGTGCACAGAACAAGCCTAAACTTGACAGCCGTCGTTCGTGACTCCAACTACGGTATGCACGACATTGGTTTGCCAACCAACGCCTGATTCATCACCTGTCATAGGCATTAATGTATGGCTGTACTGCCTGAGAATGTGGTAGAACACCCTTCTCCCAGTAACTAATTTAGGTATGGAAACTGTTAACAATATCATTCTTAGAGTAGTTTCACAGCTGTCCTCAGGAGGCCAACTTGTTACTGTTTCTAGCCTTGGTCAAGGAAGTATTCCTGTGCACACATGAGATCGAATTTTGGTTCTTCCTCAAATTTTAATTTCATTCTTTCTTCTCTAAGCGGTGAAGGTGGGCTAAAGCGCTGTAATCTACTGTTCCGTAACCAAAAGTATTAAAAAACGAATAATTTTAAATATTGCAATCATATACTTTGTAAAAATACTAAGAAGAATTTTGTGTATTGTTATTTAGAAGTATTCGTTGCCTTTTAAACATTGCTGATGAAACCGAATATGGTGTTACAAAAGTTCGGTAGCATTGAGTGGAGATGATACGTAGAGTACTTGAGAGGTGGAGTAAATTGTGATATTTTAAGGAGGAGATGGACTGGTATGTGATGCGACAGATTCGTGTTTGCTCGGTTAGACAGAAAGTAGCAGCGAGGCCGCTAAAATAAAGTTTACTGTACTCATAAACCCGAGTAAATATCTGTGGTATTTAACGATCGCTTTCAATAGCGCATGGATTGAGTTTTGATGTAAGGCTGCATCCCTTACGTTAATGACAGTAAATTAGCCACATAAACATTTACGCGAGGGTTTTTGTTGCGTAACCATCTTTACTCTTATCGTGGGAAATTTTGTGGTAGTTGTAGATGTAAGAAAAGTGGATATGAGACTATGGTTATTAACATAAGCTGAAGATCCAGACCCTGATTTAGTCGTGGGTCTCATAGGTTTAAGTTTTGTAGTGCTGTTATTATTTGGAAGGGCTTAAACGAAAAGTTTCTCGAATTAAAATGAAATATTTAAACGAAAAAGTCGGATTTTAGAAACCCAGTTTCTAAATTGTAAGTTTTTACATTTATATGAGAAACTATAACGCAGCTGAATCTACAACTGAGAAGAATTACAACGGATTGTTTCCAAATTCACCGATGTGAGGCATCACCAAGACTTCTGATAATACAGTACTGGAAATTATCATTAAATTAACTGAGCTGTTGTCGCTTACACTGAAGCGTGTAATCAAAGTATACAGGCTGAACCAAAAGTGTTACGACAAACTTCGGGGGATTGTAGAGGGTGTCTTGACGAACAAATCGAGGATAGGATTACAGGTGTCAGCGCCTGCCATTAGGCTACCCCTTCGACAGGAAACATGACTTCGTATGCTGATGGACCATAGACTGAACGACTTGCAAGGCAGTTTGTTATTCAGTGAACATGACTGATTGCAACGATTGCCAGTGGAGAAGACAGACGTGCTGCATACAATGGCCTTGTCTCCCGTGAATGCGATGCTCTGTTGCCACGGCACATAACAAGGTTTCCATCTCCAGATTTTATTCCTCCTGTGTACCGAAAACCACTGGAGATTTTAGAGGGTTCCAGGAGCAAAACAAAGTGAGAACAGAAACCCATGTCTGAAACCGTCATCTACCGGAGCAACAGCGCACCGCATTCGTAGGAGACAAGACCTTTGTACGCAGCTGCTAGCTCCTTCTTGTCAACAGACGATCGTGGTAATCAGTCGTGTTCACTGAATAACAGACAACATTGCGAGACGTTCCGCCTATGGTCCTTCAGCGTACAAAAATCATATTCGAAGGCGAAAGGATGGCCTAGATGGAGGTACCGGCGCCTTCAACGTTGACGCTCTGTAGCGCCGTTGGATGACGTTTCGGGACACGGGTTCCTATCCTCGATTTTTTCCTCAAGAAACCCTCTACAGCATCTCGAAGTATGTCACATCATTAGTGGACACCTTGTAGATGTCTATAAATATAAATTCAGAATTCTTCCATTTAAAACATAATTTCGGCGAATGTAGAATATTTTTGTATTATACACTGTGTATCAAAAAGAATAATCCGATTTAAAAAAACCGTAACTACTGTGTTATTTGAGATACGTGCGTGAACAACGACTGTTGGAAAGAGCAAACTCTCGAGTTTTACATGGTTCCATCTAGGTAGCAGTAGTGTGCGCCAACTTCAGTTCTAGTAAAAGTGATGTCGGGACAACAGCAAGCGTTTTGTGTTCTACGTTTTCTGCAGTGCGAATCAGTAATAATTATTCAGCGTTACATTTGTATTAGGTATGGTGTGGATCCTACTACAGCAAGAAGCATGAGACGATGGCATGAACAATTCCGAGAAACAGGTTGTGTGTGTGTAAAGGTAGGTATGGTATGGATCCTCCTACAGCATGGAGCATTAGACGATGGGATGAACAATTCTGAGGAACAGGTTGTGTGTGTAAAGGCAAATAGCATGGCCGTCCCCGAGTGTCTGACACAGACGTCGAACGCATCCGCCGTAGTTGCACTAAGAGTCCGCATAAATCTGTTCGCCATGCAGATCGACTGCTCAACATGCACCCGACGTCCGACTGGCGTGTGTTTGCGTCAACCTTTACGCATAAAACCATACCAAATTCAACTACTGCAAGTTCTTCGTGAAGGTGACAAACAACAACGTGTGGGGTTCTGTAATTTCGTTTTTGGCAAGATGGAGGACGACAGTTTTCTTCCACTCTTAGTGCTAAGTGAAGAGGAAACATTCCACTTAAATGGAAAGGTGAACTGTCAAAATGTGCAAATGTGGGGTACGGAACAACCACATGAAGCTATGCAACATGAGAGGGACTCTCTAAAATTTAATGCGTTTTGGGCAGTTGAAACGTCTCAACACAGTCATTCCACAAGATCTTCCCACTAACTAAAGCAATTATGAATTACGTGGCCCACCTGTAACTGTAGTTGAGCGCATGAACCTCCCCAGAACACTTGAGTAGGCGGACGTCATGTTGATCACTCTTTGAAGTGGTGCCTTGCCTATATTTCTTGACAATTCCTTGGATCGAATGAGGTCGTTTTAACTCCATTAATTTGGTGCCACAAGTTAATTGTAGTAAAACATTCTAGCATAATGAGATTTTGTTTTTTTGCTGTGGTATCTTGTGAAAAAAAAGCATTATCCACTGAGAGTGAGGTATAAAAATGCAGCCCGTTCACGTCCAGGTCCCCTTAAGCGACATCCGCACAGAACCACTTACAAGAAGCGACGAAGAGTCAAACTGAAAGAAAGACGACGACTCAAAATATAAAAAACGGTTGCCTTCGCTGCCACTAGACCGCGGGATCCAGGGTTCGATTCCCTGTCAGGAGGCACCTGAAAAACCGCGGTTGGGGGTCACCCGACAAAAATGACGTACGATCACATCAGTGATGCCGTACGGCAGAAGATGACACGACAACCGCTCGTCCTCTGGTCCTGATCATAGAGTTTAGTTTTTTGGTTTTCAACTGTTAATTCCAATTGTAGAGATTTCAGTTAAAAAAAAAGTCGACTGTGTACATTTCAGCAGAGTCAGCTTTATAAATGTTCCTCACTTTGCCCCGAATAAGCCTAAAGCCGTCGGCACACGGACCGTGCATCCGGACGTTGAGCGTTGAGCGTCCCCAGTTTCTGACGTCATAGCGTGGAATAGCGCGTTCGCGAGTCTTTCCGAACGTGCAGAGCAATATCTGGCATGTCAGATATTCTGAGCGTGCGTCTGAGCGTTGACCAATGAGATGGCACAACGCCACCTACGTCACACGCACGCCGTCTCCCTTCAGTACAGAGTTGTGAGGCGCCATATTGGCATTCATTTCAAGCCTATATGTATATATGTCGTTTCTGAGCACCAGCAAATTGAGAATCACTGGAAAACCCGTTGTTAGTTGTGTATATTCGTTCCAATAAAATAATGAGAAACATCATATTCATAGCAAAAGAATTATTGTAACGAGCGTATTGTGAGAGTAGGCTATTTGAAGGCAGCGTTGTTCTTCGTACAATTTGTTATAACTAAATTTTAATTAATGACATAATTATCTACGAATAACATTTTTAGTAAGTGGTAACACACTATTTTTAAAAAGTGGGAAACTGCTGTTGATGTAGCGTAATGAGTAGCGTCTCTGTCCCTCAATAAGTTTCGTTTGGGTGGTGGTTCGCGTGTGGTCACTCCCGTTTTTTTTCCCCTAACATTCGCGTTTTTATTTAGTTCTGATAGTTTATTATTAATTTTATATGAGTATATGCTATAATATTTGCCGTTATGTAAATATAATTTCACCTTTTTTGAGGGGTGACTGTTCGATGGGCTTAATTACAGGCCAGCTTGCGCTACTTGTATAGAGATATTTTGCTCCTTTTTCTTTTCCGCTTCGTAATTCACATGTTGCAAAGATTCTGCTACTGGGTAGGAACAGCGATCAAGTAAGACTGACCTTGGGGTTTTACTAAAATGTGGGAATGATGAAATAATGTTTATCTTATGTGGAGAAGTATTCCAAATTTGTACCGCACTGTTCGTAATGGAACTTTTATAAGCCTGTGTCGTTATTGATTTGACATGCCGGCCGAAGTGGCCGTGCGGTTAAAGGCGCTGCAGTCTGGAACCGCAAGACCGCTACGGTCGCAGGTTCGAATCCTGCCTCGGGCATGGATGTTTGTGATGTCCTTAGGTTAGTTAGGTTTAACTAGATCTAAGTTCTAGGGGACTAATGACCTCAGCAGTTGAGTCCCATAGTGCTCAGAGCCATTTTTTGTGATTTGACATGGTACTTTCCTTTTCGTGGACGATGGAGGAAATGTTCGTTTTAATAGAGTTAACATGGGAATTTTACGCGCGCCCCTTGAGTAAACAGTGTGATTTACGAACTAGAAACCCCTCAAACTGCCGCTGGGGCGCGTTGCGATCGCGTATACAACGTTGGGGTCCACGTACCGTATGCACAAGTCGCGTCGTTCGTGAGCGTTCAGCAGCACGTCGAACTTGGCACGCTCAACGTTAACGTTCGACAGCACGGTCCGTGTGCCGACGGCTTAACGAACCTGGGACCATAGCAAGCGCCACAGTTACTTTATGAGTACACAGCCTACGTTACGTGTGTAGTGAAGACAGGGGAGAGACATTGCGTGCCGCACTGAGGGCTGTGAAGCTGTCTGGTGCCTTACCCGCCCGCAGAGCTGCGACACGGCGGAGACGGCGGCGGCAGAGTGCAGCGGCGCATCGGTTCCGGTCGCGGGCCCTCGGATGTGCCACGTGCCGCCGCCGCCTCTTTGTTGTCTGGGGAGGTCGAGGCCGCCCGTGGGAAATTCTGGGGGGGCCAGACAGACAGACAGACAGCTCGTCACGCAGACGTCAGCTGCGCTCGAGAAAGCTGCAGCTGCATGCTACACCCTGTTGCTGCTGTGTGGCCGGGAGCAGAACACTCCGGAAGCGCCATATTTAGAGCAAGTGTACGTTCGTATCAGCTGGCAACTACGCGGCTCTCACAAACGGATGGCACTCCTGACTCAGGCTGGTCTGCACAATGCTGAAATGTTCCCTGGGCCCCTCTCTTAGATAACCTACGGACGTTTAGTTTCTCTAATTACTTGAGAAGAGTGCTGGCGAACCGTGGCGGCTCGTACCTATATACACTGAAGGACCAAAGAAAACTAGCACACCTGCCTAATATCGTGAAGGGCTCACGTTGAAACGTCCCATTTGGATGTAAAGAATGACAGTGCTGGAAAAACTCTTACGGTATTTGATTTTCAAACAGCTGAGCAAAACTGAACGTTTTACTTATTCCGATCAACACTAAACTGACACACAATATTTTTAGGGCAATGCAATCTGACTTTCAATAATCCCCACAAAAGAATGGCACTGACTAACAATAACCTATACCTTATACCTTACATGAATCACTTACTTCACAAAAATCTTCGTTACTCGAGCTACTGCAATACAGCGAGCGCCAATACTGCCAGATAAATAAAAGATTGTAACTACTCTTAATAGTGTCCACCAAAATTCGTTATATATATATATATATATATATATATATATATATATATATATATATATATACAGGGTGAGTCACCTAACGTTACCGCTGGATATATTTCGTAAACCACATCAAATACCGACGAACCGATTCCACAGACCGAACGTAAGGAGAGGGGCTAGTGTAATTGTTTAATACAAACCATACAAAAATGCACGGAAGTATGTTTTTTAACACAAACCTACGTTTTTTAAATGGAACCACGTTAGTTTTGTTAGCACATCTGAACATATAAACAAATACGTAATCAGTGCTGTTTGTTGCATTGTAAAGTGTTAATTACATCCGGTGGTATTGTAACCTAAAGTTGACGCTTGAAACTCCGGCGTTCAGTTGCGTGTTGTAACAAACACGGGCCACGGTCGGCGAGCAGCATCTGCAGGGACATGTTTACGATCACGACCGTGTTTACGAGTGTGGCTGTAGTGCACTGTTGTGGTTTGGTCTAGCTGTCGCAGTGTCCGCATGTAGTGCTTGCTGCTATTGTTATTCTGCATTCGTCTCCGCACGCAGACCAACTGTAGTACACCGCGTTACCAGACGTCTGTGATATTGTAGTGTTGTAGGAACTGTGACCATGGTGTATTCGAACTCTGAAAAGGCGGAGATGATACTCATCTATGGCGAGCGTCGACGAAATGCAGCTGAAGTCTGCAGGGTGTATGCAGAACGGTACCCGGACAGAGAGCATCCAACGTGCCGCACATTGCAAAACATCTACCGCCAACTGTATGCAACAGGTATGGTCGTAGCACGCAAACGGGTCCGTAACAGGCCCGTCACAGGAGAAGCGGGTGCAGTTGGTGTGTTAGCTGCTGTTGCCATGAACCCACACATGTGTACACGGGACATTGCGAGAGCCGGTGGACTGAGTCAAAGTAGTGCCATGCGCATACTGCATCGTCACCGCTTTCACCCGTTTCATGTGTCGCTACACCAGCAATTACATGGTGATGACTTTAATCATCGAGTGCAATTCTGTCAATGGGTATTAACAGAGAATGCGTTGCAGTTCTACCTGTTTACCGATGAAGCGGGTTTCACAAACCACGGGGCAGTGAATCTACGGAACATGCATTACTGGTCCGTGGACAATCCTCGCTGGCTCAGACAGGTAGAGCGACAGCGACCGTGGACTGTAAATGTATGGTGCGGAATCATTGGCGACCACCTCATTGGTCATCACTTCATTGCAGGGGCCCAAACAGCTGCAACATACATCGCGTTTCTACAGAATGATCTGCCAACGTTGCTCGAAAATTTCCCACTGGAAACGCGTCGACGTATGTGGTATCAGCATGATGGTGCACCTGCACACTCCGCAATTAACACTAGGCTGACCCTTGACGGGATGTTCGACGGGCGTTTCATAGGACGTGGAGGACGCATAAATTGGCCAGCCCGTTCTCCTGATCTTACACCTCTGGACTTCTTTCTGTGGGGTACGTTAAAGGAGAATGTGTACCGTGATGTGCCTACAACCCCAGAGGATATGAAACAACGTATTGTGGCAGCCTACGGCGACATTACACCAGATGTACTGCGGCGTGTACGACATTCATTACGCCAGAAATTGCAATTGTGTGCAGCAAATGATGGCCACCACATTGAACATCTATTGGCCTGACATGTCGGGACACACTCTATTCCACTCCGTAATTGAAAACGGAAACCACGTGTGTACGTGTACCTCACCCCTCATGGTAATGTACTGAGAGGCACCCACATGCCTTGCTCATACTGTGGCATCAAGCAGTCAGGCCTGCAAGATGAGTGGTCTGCCAAGCGAGTGGATTCATTCTTATTTATCGAGTAACATGAACTCTAGTACTCACACTTAAGTTACAAGTTATCCTCCTATATGATTAATACGCAACGGAAACACGCATCTGACTATCAGTAATTTACAGAACTCTGACTGTACACTACGCACTGGCAATACCACATTTTCTTTTTGTCTTTTATTTAACGGCTTTTGTCAACACGTGGCCACCGCACTGAATTTAAATGGCGCACACACTATAAATTCGGGACATTATGTCAACATACATTTCGAAGGAAAAGTCCACCAATATTTTTCTTTTCACTATCTTATTTATTCCGATAAATTCTCTAACCTAAACACACAAATTCTACAACCTACAACAATATCACATGAGAAATTCCGCCCAGTGGGCATGGCTTTACAATGGTGAATCTCTATATTATGGTCTCGTAATTACTTTTAACGCTACAGTGCACTTTCTGGATAGGATGGTGGATCTTTCATTATACCTCACGCTTCGACTCTCACAATCATCATCACTAAACTTTCCTCCAGACCTAGCGGTACCGAAGGAACAAGCATAACCCACTAATCTTTTGAACTACCTCGCTACTCTCCCATGCAAACCACACATACCCAAATTACATGACATACACCACACTACAACATGAAATACTACACAGAGAATGGTCACAACATTATCACTTTCAGCTTTCCCACTTCAATTAATATTTATCCCAGTTTCACACGACACTGCCCCACTTCGTAATTCTACTTTCCTACTGTGAACTCTGGAGATATATGCACGTCTTCCTGTGCAATGCAAGCCAAGTGGCGTTGCTGGATAGACGGCCGACTCACCTTGATTCTCTCTCAGAGTTTAAATCTAGCGTCACACGGAATCATATCACGCAATGTAACATTAAGAACATATTCATCACACACGCGAGTCCTCAACTGATACCATGGACGAGTACTTCTCTTTATCCTTTGTCTCATACACAGTTTGAGACTCACACAGTACTCACCACGTGGAAGTACTCGTCTCTAATTTCAAGTCCTGCACACGCCATTTCTTAAATATTTCAACTTATGGTACACACGCTATTTCTTAAATATTTCAACTTATTGTACACACGCTAGTAATTCAGCTTAACTTAGGCACACGGAAGTATTTCAACTTATTGCTACACGTGGTTTCATTGTGACCGTTGGTCACTTCCGAAGATTACTACAATCCCATTAATATTACCTGCCTGACATTTAATTCTCCCCACAAAAGCTCCTGAAATAGAGAAATTAATATTTCAAACTACTCTTAAATATTCCACATGCATACCATGTCTCCACTCTTTCGTCATTATGGAGCACAACTAAAACAGGTCTTAACAGCACAAGATCCAGCGGCAGAGTGCTGAAACATGGCCGTTCTTTTAGGTTCTCTCACACCTCTGTCGAAGTGGAGGGAGCACCTTCTTACCGTATTGGTCAGCCACATTACAGGCGCTCAAAGCTCAGGCAAATTTCATCTCTTTGGTCCCACCAAAGGTGGCCAAAGGATCGTCTCAAAGATGATCATATATTCACATTCACTATCTGCGGTTAGCAGACGACCATACATTCATTCATTTCACAGATCTCACCAAACTGGATGTAGGGATTTACTTTGTGGGAGTGCACATGTGATCAATTAAATAAATAAATTGTCATTCTTTCCCACACTGGTATCCGGCTTCGCTGTATTAATTGAAATTGAGTTATTTTTACACAAAAAATGTGTTGTTCTGACAAGAATAATGAAGTAAGTTGTACCTGCTTTCAATGTCGGGCAGTACTGTACCCTTTCACCACATGTGCGTCAGTGAAAAAGACCAATAAAAAGGTGTTAGCATGTGGACGTAATTTGCTGTTCCAGTCTCTTCTGTACCTAAGGTGCATCACCGTTCCCTTTGGATCCCTATGTAATTCGGTGCTCTCCGATACACACGATCGAACAGCGGAGGAGTCGTACTCAAGCGTCAACTTTAGGTTACAATATCTCCGGATGTAATTAACATTTTACAATGCAACAAACGGCACTGATTACGTATTTGTTTATATGTTGTAACCTCCCCACAAAAATTATTAAAATAAAATGAACCATGAACCAAGTGTAACCTCCCACGGAAATAATAATTAAATGATTTTTAAAGTATTGTAACCTCTGAACAAAATTGGTTCCCATTTATAGTCTCCGTGTAGAAATGCATTCACATTAAAGTAACCACAAAATTCAATTCCTAAACCTGGAAATAATAAAAAATTTCAGTAACCTGGTAAATTTTATGACGACAGCAACGCTGCGCCACGTCCCTGTACTCTGAATAAAAAAAGCAAAAATTCTCACCTCAATAAAAACTGCGAATATATCTGCTCTTACCTAAAAAATTTTCGGCACAGCTCCGTGCAATGCTGGCCTATGCTTTGTGACTCGTGAAAGGAATTAATTATTCATTGTATAAAATCTTTAAATTGAAGTGAATGCTTTTTTTAAAAAAAATTACTTTATATTATAAAATTTATTATTGGGGCATTTTTTAAAAGAAATTGATGACAGTTAACATACATTACTAGATATGCGCAAAGCTGCTTCTTTACCTTCTACAATAATACTCATCCTCCACAGTCCCGACCAGAGCAGATTGCACACAGGCGCAGAAACGCGCAGACTTCCGCCGACTACTGCCGACTCACGCAGAATACTGTCGACTAATGCATACTACTGAAGACTAACGCAGACTGATGCCGACTAGCGACAAGCAACAACTAACTACATACTGCTCTCTGGTCAGAGACTCTCCTATGCCTTGCCTATTGCAGGCAGCGCATACCGCGCATACCTCTTACAATGTTCAGATGTGCTAACAAAACTAATG
The DNA here is from genome assembly GCF_023864345.2 of Schistocerca serialis cubense. Taxonomy (NCBI): domain Eukaryota; kingdom Metazoa; phylum Arthropoda; class Insecta; order Orthoptera; family Acrididae; genus Schistocerca; species Schistocerca serialis. Next base: position 730,176,148 of record NC_064641.1, read on the forward strand.
GGGTACCATTTAAAAAAACGTAGGTTTGTGTTAAAAAAACATACTTCCGTGCATTTCTTTATGGTTTGTATTAACCAATTACACTAGCTCCTCTCCTCACGTTCGGTCTGTGGAATCGATTCGTCAGTATTTGATGTGGTTTAGGAAATATATCCAGCGGTAATGTTAGGTGACTCACCATATATATATATATATATATATATATATATATATATATATATATATATATATATATCAGTTAATGACATCCAGTCTTAGCACCATTGCTGGCTGCTCACCTCCAACTGCGCAACGCTACGCGCTGTTCACATCCAACTGCCCAACAATACAATGGCGAATATTCCAACAATGCCAACCAGCCACAGACTGCACACAGCACAGCCAGTGATTTTAAAGAGCGCTACGTGACGTTAGCAACATAAAAACCTAACAGCCTACAGCAAGCACAAGTGCCGCAACACAACGTGCCATGGACTCAACTAACGTCTGAAGTAGTGCTGAATCATGCAGGGCTGTCCATAAATCCGTAAGAGTACGTGAGGTGGAGATCTCTTCTGAACAGCATGTTGCAAGGCACCCCAGATATGCTCAATAATGTTCATGTCTTGGGAGGCTGGTGGACAGCGGAAGCGTTTAAACTCCTAAGAGGGTTCCTGGAGCCACTCTGTAGCACTTCTAGACTTGTGGAATTCTTCACGTCCGTCACAATGCACAACGGACATGAATGTATGCAGGTGATCAGACAGGATGCTTAAGTACGTGTCACCTGTCAGAGTCGTATCTAGACGTACCTGGGGTTCGATTTCACACGCCCCACACCGTCACAGAGCCTCAACCAGCTTGAACAATCACCAGCTGACGTGCAAGGTCCATGGATTCATGATGTCTCCGTACTCGTCCATCCGCTCGATACAATTTGAAACGAGACTCGTCCAACCAAGCAACATGTTTCCAGTCATCAACAGTCCAATTACGGTGTTGGGCCCAGGCGAAGCGGAAAACTTTGTGTCATGCAGTCAAGAAGGGTACAGGAGTGGGCCTACCGCTCCGAAAGCCCATATCGATGAACCTTCGTTGAATGGTTCGTGCTCTGACTCTTGCTGATAGTCCAGCATTGAAATCTGCACTTCAGACACATTCAACGGTTCTCTTGAATCGTCGTTGATCCCGTTCATGAAGGATTTTTCTCCGACCGCAGCGATGATGGAGATTTGATGTTTTACCTGATTCCTGATACTCACGGTACACTCGTGAAATGGTCGTACGGGAAAATCCTCACTTCATTGCTACATCGCAGGTGCTGTGTTCCATCGCTCGTGCGCCGGCTGTAGCACGATGTTCAAACATTTAAATCTTGATTAGCTGCCATTGTAGTAGCAGTAGCCGATCCAGCAACTACGCCAGACAGTTGTTGTCTTACATAGGTGCCGGCCGCGGTGGTCTAGCGGTTCTAGGCGCGCAGTCCGGAACCGCGCGACTGCTACGGTCGCAGGTTCGAATCCTGCCTCGGGCATGATGTGTGTGATGTTCTTAGGTTAGTTAGGTTTAAGTAGTTCTAAGTTCTAGGGGACTGATGACCACAGTAGTTCAGTCCCAAGTGCTCAGAGCCATTTGAACCATTTCTTACATAGGTGTTGCCGACCGCAGCGCCTTATTCTACCTATTTGAATACACATGCCTCTTTCCTTTGGCGCTTCAGTGTACTCGTATAACGAAATTATATCTGGACAATGTTTGTGTATAGGAGATATTTAAGAAAACTTAATATAAGGGATCTTATATCAGCAATACAAGCGAAACAATGAGTTTAAGAATTTGAGTTTGTTTGTTTACCTGTCTGTTTGTCCGTAAGTTTGTAAGGGCATCATGCAAAAACTTCTGCTCGAAACTGTACGCGATTTTCACAGTTGTATTATTGGGAGGTCTAATTTAAAACTGAGTTATCTATACATACAGAGTGTTTTCTTTAACTGGCCGAGTAAGGGGAAATCGGAACCCATTGGAGAAATAGGTGAACTGTTTTAGGAGCCTTTATTTGCTGCCGGCCGGTGTGGCCGTTCGGTTCTAGGCGCTACAGTCTGGAACCGCGTGATCGCTACGGTCGCAGGTTCGAATCCTGCCTCGGGCATGGATGTGTGTGATGTCCTTAGGTTAGTTAGGTTTAACTAGTTCTAAGTTCTAGGGGACTGGTGACCACAGATGTTGAGTCCTATAGTACTCAGAGCCATTTGAACCTTTATTTGCTTTTTTGTGAATTTTACCATTATCAAATTTTTGGTCAAGCAACAGTTGTCCATGAAAATGAGTAAAATTTGTCATTTTTTATATGAATCAACTCAATTTCATGTAAGTATCATTTCATTATATATGAAGAAAAAAATTGGGACTGCAGCAGTTTTATAAAGCTAAATTAAATACATCAGGATGGAAATGATAGAATCAATAAACAGCAGTATTTTTTAACGTTTCATTATAGTAGTTATAATGTTAACAGTTTAATTCCGTTATCCATAGACATTCGTGAATTCAGCCTTGAATCTGCGTAACGATTTCCTTGATAAGTTCATAGATTTGATGCTACTTTTATCTATACATAGTGTATAATTAAATTTTGACTGGCCGATGTCTGTACATAGGAGACATTTGAGAATATTAATACGAGGGGTCGTTATAATAGCAATAGATACCAAAAGAACTATTTTTAAAATTTGTATTTGTTTGTCTGTCTGTCCGTTGCCCCCTTTTGACAGCTTCACCTTCATTTTTTTATATACGTTTTTCTCGGCGATAATAAGGTTTTTCAAAATTCGTGCGGTGTCCAGACCCACGTGGACGAAGTCGTGGGCAAAACTAGTCGATCCCATCTTTAATAGGAGTCGCGCTCTTTGGTTTATTGTTCGAATCGAGGAGGTGGCCGCGCGATCTAAGGTGACTTGTCCGCGCGACTCCCCCCCACGACGGAGGTTCGAGTCCTCTCTCGGCTCTCGGGAATGGTTGTGTGTATGTCGTCCTTAGCGTAAGTTAGTTTAAGTTAGATTAAGTAGTGTGTAAGCTTAGGAGCCAATGACCTCAGCAGTTTGGTTCCATAAGACCATAAGACAAATTTCGAAAAATTTCCAAGGTGGCGAGCGGCGGCGGCGGTGGCGGCGGTGGCATTGGCAGGAATGTTGTGGCGAGTGCAGGCGACTAGCGACAAAGTGGGCGCGACGTGTGTAGACATACGTAGTGCTTATTTGTACGGCTGGGCAGTTAGATTTGGCAATTGCTTGGCCGTGGTGTGATCTGCTCGGACTCGTGCTGGTCCTGCCGAAGCATCTTCTTGAGCGTTGCCATGTTGTGATAGGTAGTTTGGTTCCACCTTCGTCTTAGTCCATGATCATGGCTAGCTGCAAAATCAATGGTTTATTATTGGGTAGTTGTGGGATTATATGTGTATAATCTCTCACTCTTGGCAACTGCGTCTGCTTTTACTTGTGGCGCCGTTCATTGTGTGATTTAAAAAGTGGCTCTTAAGCTGTTACATGAAATTCGAGCCTCGATATACAGTACTGTTCAAAATATTCCGGAACATTCGTGATTTCACTCCAATGGCGTGTTGGAGCGAAATGCGGCTGGCATCCCTGTTCGCCCTCGGTAGCTGAGTGGTCAGCGCGACAAAATGTCAATCCTAAGGGCCCGGGATCGATTCCTGGCTAGGGCGGAGATTTGCTCCGCTCAGGGACTTATTTCATCCCCATTGACGCTCAAGTCACCGAAAAGTGGCGTCAAATCGAAAGACTTACACCCGGCGAAAGATCTACCCGACGGGAGGCCCTAGTAACACGAAATTCATTTATGTGCAACTATCGGAAGTTTCATTGTTGTATGTTAGTTATTGTTCACCGCTGTTTGGAGTAGTACTTGTGAATTTCGGCAAAGGAGCAACGCGTCTGCATTTAATTTTGCCTGAAACTCAAGAACACTTTTACAGAGATACATCAAATGTTGCAGGAAGCCTACGGTGATGAGTGCTTCAGTAGTACTCGGTGTTACGAGTGGTTCACACGGTTTAAAAATGGCCGGACGGAAGTTAAAGATGACCCTCGTTCAGGCCGCCCTTCGTCCACTGACGACGCTCATCTCAGGAACGTCAACGAAACTGTGCGTTCCAGTCGAATACTGATTGTCCGAGAGATTGCAGAAGACTGTAACATTTCATTTGAATCATGTCAGGAAACCCTGACAAAGCACCTTGGAATGCATCGTGTTCCGCCAAGTTCGTCCCACGGCTCATGACTCAAGACAGGAAAGACCTTCGTCCTCCGATCTGTGAAGAGCTTTTGGATCGTGCAAATGAGATGTTCCTTAAGAATTGGACCGAAATGCGGCTGGCGTTCCGGCACAAGCCTGTGTTTAATGCGTAACTATCATAAGAATCATAAGTGGTGATGAGACGTGGGTCTATGGTTACGATGTTGAGACCAAGGTTCATTCTTCAAAATGGGACCAAGACCAAAACTGTTTGTCAGGTCAGGTGAAATGTCAAAGCCATGCTAATAGTATTCTTTGACTGAAGGATTATATGAAGATGGTACCTGCTCTTTCGGAGATTGACCTTCTTCTTCTGTGCGGATGCACACGTATTGCCCGAACTCTTACGGGACTCGGTAAGATTGTCTGCCGCGAGTAATGAGTGAAATGGGCAGGGGCACTACGAATAGTTTGTAGAAATTAAGTTGGGAATGTGGGTCTCACGGGGAGCGTGCAAGGGATAAATCCCTGCAGTCGCGCTGTCACCTGTGCCCGCAGTGGCTCATATGGATACAGCATCTGCCATGTAAGTAGGGGATCCCGGGTTCGAGTCCCGATCGGGGCACACATTTTCAGCTGTCCCCGTTGATCTATATCAACGCCTGTCGGCAGCGTAGGGTCTTGATTTAATTATCATTTGAAGGATGAGTGTGGTGTCACCGCCAGACACCACACTTGCTAGGTGGTAGCCTTTAAATCGGCCGCGGTCCATTAGTATACGTCGGACCCGCGTGTCGCCACTGTCAGTGATCGCAGACCGAGCGCCACCACACGGCAGGTCTAGAGAGACGTACTAGCACTCGCTCCAGTTGGACAGCCGACGTTCATAGCAATGGTTCACTGACAAAGACGTTCTCATTTGCCGAGACGATAGTTAGCATAGCCTTCAGCTAAGTCATTGGCTACGACCTAGCAAGGCGCCATAGCTTTGATAATTAATATTGTGAAGCATGTATCATCAAGAGCGATTTTCTACAAATGTGGATTAAAGTTAAGTATTACATCAACTGCGTCCATTTTCTAAGTTCTCATTTCCTTTTAACTGTTCCAGACCTCACGCCAATCTGCGTGAGCTTAACGCGTGCCTTTCGGCTTCCTCTCGTTGTGACTTGGCTGTCGTGCTAAGTCACAACAATGAGTTCATCATGAATTTGTGTCACAGGGACAAACTGTTAATCTATGGTACTGTCGGGAGGAGTTGCGAAGCCTGCGAGGAAATGTGAGAAGGAAACGGCCTGAAATGTGGCGAGACAATTCATTGCTCTTGCATCACGACAACGCATCCGTACATTCATCCCTGTTGGTGCTTGACTGTTGCACAGAAAACGAAATTAATGTCCTGCCTCATCCTTAAAGCTCTCCAGACCTGGGCACTGCAGACTTTTTTCAATATCCGAAGTTGAAAACCCCGAAAAAGGACAAAGATTTGCAAAAGTCGAAGATGGCGCTTTGCGCGATCTAGAAAGAGGTGTACCAAGACTGCTTCCGGAAGTAGAAACGCCTTTGTTAGCGGTGTATCAATTGTGGAGAGGAGTATTTCTAAGGAAACCATGCCCAATAAGTAAAATGTAGGCGTAGAAACATTTTGTGGAGAAAGTTCAATGCGGCCTCGCCATGTCACGGATCGCGCGGCTCCTTCCGCCGGAGGTTCCAGTCCTCGCTCAGGCTTGGGTGTGTATGTTGTTCTTAGCATAAGTTAGTTTAAGTAGTGTGTAAGTCTAGGAATTCACACATATTTAAACATTTTGAATAATAGTGCGGCTGATTTCCTTGTGAGTGCTTTTAAGCTTTGTGTTTAGCTGGCGCAAATTTCACCTTGATAAGAACGGAGCTCTGATATCGAGAGTAAACTGTGTGTTAGCACCTTCCTTTTCTTGTAATATAAAAACTTTAGTGTGTTTCATTGCCGGCCGGAGTGGCCGAGCGGTTCTAGGCGCTACATCTGGAACCGCGCGACACTTCTATCACCCAAGTCAATGTTTAGTGAACAGTAGCTTATCTAGAACCTCAAAACTTTCGTAAAATATAACTCTGTCCATAGATAAACTGCTTGTATGTGAACAAAAACTGTCAGTCGACAACATGGCGGATAACGCACTGCGCCTGTTTAAAATACGTGACAGAAAGTGTTTGTGCTGTTACAAAAAAGAAGAAAAGCCAAGAAAAAACAAGGAGAGGAGAATGTAAGTAAAATTAACAACTGATAGGGCGCAACTTTAAACTCGCGAAATTGAAGTAAATGATTGGAATCGTTGCTTTTGCACAGGCCAGCTGCAGCATGCAAACTGTTGTCGATATTGTACCACTGTAGAAACTGCAGATACATGTAATTTGCCAGCTGAAGATGGGTGCAAACCCGAAATGCATATTGGCATAAATAAAACGCGTTAAAAAAGTGGCTGGTCGCTGTACTTTTATAGTAAAAAAAACAATGTGTGTACCATAAAATACGTCCTTCCTCCTCGGCCGTACAATTGCGTCTCTTTACGATCCTTTTTTATTTTCATAGACATCTTTTAAATAAAGATGCTAATTTTAAATTATCGCTGCATATCAGTTGTTTCAAGAACATTAACTGTATCTTTTACACTAATTGTGTTCATAAAATACGTTAACTACAGTTTACAACCGATTAAATTGTCAATATTTATGTGATGTACAGTCACAATGGCAACGGCATGAAACCACGCAATATGGACAAGAAACTCGCTAAAACTTCAACCAACAGACGCACGAATTGACGACAGTCGGACTTTTGACAAGCTCCAGTGCACCGATTAGCAGTAGACTGCCGAAAAACACCAGCGAATGCGTGACTCCAGGCGCAGACAAGTTGAAACTTGTCGAGTGTCAGTCTAGCTAACCGGAAGCATAGCTGCGCGATGCGTCAGACAGCGCCAATGTGAGCCGCGAAAATCGAAAAAAAAATTGTTGTGATAAAGCGGATTTCGGATAAACGCGATTCGGATAAACGGGAGTTCACTGCACTTCTTCGCGGACGGCAAGCGCAGTCGCGGAGTGGTTACGCTGTGTTTGGTGCACAATACTTGGATCCTCCCTCGTGGCCGTCAGACGTGGCCGACCAAAACACTGAAGATGCCTCCCCTGTCTATCCCACGCAGTCCACCGAGACACCCAAGTGGCCCACAAATCTGAATATTGCGCGATTCGTGCATCCGGTGAAATGGAGACTCGAAATGAGGCCCATTACAAACTCTCTCCTACATGCATCTTCACAATGACCACTCACATCTTTTACCCCTACTAGGTCTGGTAGCATCTCTAAACACGAACAGCACTAATGCACTCTGGTGGTCGTTCTCTCTTTCAAAGAGAATTGCGACGCCAATCGTTTACAAACGCGCAAATGGTGTGTACGTGTTCGAACAACATTTACATGCGACCACGTTCTCTGGACGCTCCCCTTTTTTTTTTTTTTTTTTTGTCAGGAAATGTAGTCGTATTTATGTTTCACAGCATCCCTCAGCAGCCTCAAAGTTCTCGTTCGGGGCCTAAACCATGCATACACATACCACCACACAACCGAGAACCACTGTAATAGACACCTGTTTCCCTTCAATCGAGTTGTTATACTTAGCCCTTTAAAATGCCTGTGGAGCCTCACATCATCAAAAGATGGGAACTCTTTCTCTGTAAAGTTCTACGAATCAGTCTGTTTCTCGGTACTTCCTTGCTACTAATCAACTCATTTGACGTGGTCACATCAGTCGTGCATGCCATAGCGGGCTCCGAGAACCCGTCCCGACTTATCGTGCTTACTTTTTCATGCCAATGAACTGGTGGAGTACCTAAATTGTCGTAATAAAATCTGCGCTATGATTGAATTTCCAATGGTAGCACTGAACACTGTAATGCAGATCAGATGAAGTAACATGGTGCTATCTCTGCAGAGATCTACAACCTAAGTCCTTTCTATTACTTTTATTTAAGGAGTGATGTTTCGTAAACATTCAGCAGTCACGATCTTAGCTTTTGATCCGCATTCATCCGCAGTCATCAAAATAATTGCAGCACCAAGAAGGAGTTGTGCTACATAAACATAAGTTGCTAGGCGTGTTCCTATGAAAGGTGATGTCTACTCAAATTTCACGCCAGTTGCGTAACAGTGGCGCTAGTAGTCAAGAATGCCTTTAAGGTGAGAAAGACGCCGTTATCAACATCTCACTAAGTTTGAACAAGGACCTGTAATTCGACTAAGAGAAGCTGAATGTTCCTTCCGCGATGCTGCAGAAAGACTTGGCAGGAATGACTGTTGGCAGCCGTGACCACGGGGATGTACGGACGCAAGAGGACAGGGCTCGGGGCGGCCACGTGGTTCTCCACAGAGGGAAGACCATCGTGTTCGGTGCATGGCTCTGTCGCAACGTACTGCATCTGCAGCAGCAATTTGAACAGTAGTTGACATTGAATGATGAAATTGGTCACGTCAAAGACAGCTCCGAGCGAGGCACCCTGTAGCGTGCACGCCGCTGATCTCCAACCTTCACCATTTGATACTTCATTGGAGAGTCGGTGCGCACTGGAGGGCAGGGTGGACATCTTTTGTGATTTCTGCCGGAAGCTGGTTTTGCCTCGCTGCCAGTGAGGGCTGTGCGTTGGTTAGAAGGCGGCCATTTGAAGACCTGCTCCCAACTTGTCCGCATGCTATTCACACTGGCCCTACACCTAGAGTTATGGGTCGGGTGTGCGATTCCGTATCCACATCTACATCCATACTCCGAAAGCCATCTGACGGTGTGTGGCGGAGGGTACTTTGAGTACCTCTATCGGTTCTCCCTTCTATTCCAGTCTCGTATTGTTCGTGGAAAGAAGGATTGTCGGTATGCCTCTGTGTGGGCTCTAATCTCTCTGATTTTATCCTCATGGTCTCTTCGCGAGATATACGTAGGAGGAAGCAACATATTGCTTGACTTCTCGGTGAAGGTATGTTCTCGAAACTTCAACAAAAGCCCGTACCGAGCTACTGAGCGTCTCTCCTGCAGAGTCTTCCACTGGAGTTTATCATCTCCGTAACGCTTTCGCGATTACTAAATGATCCTGTAACGAAGCGCGCTGCTCTCCGTTGGATCTTCTTTATCTCCTCTATCAACCCTATCTGGTACGGGTCCCACACTGGTGAGCAATATTCAAGCAGTGGGCGAACAAGTGTACTGCAACCTATTTCCTTTCTCCTCGAACTGCATTTCCTTAGGATTATTCCAATGAATCTCAGTCTGGCATCTGCTTTGCCAACGATCAACTTTATATGCTCATTCCATTTTAAATCACTCCTAGATAATTTATGGAATTAACTGCTTCCAGTTGCTGTCCTCCTATATTGTAGCTAAATGATAAAGGATCTTTCTTTCTATGTATTCACAGCACATTACACTTGTCTACATTGAGATTCAATTGCCATTCCCTGCACCATGCGTCAATTCGTTGCAAGCCTCGGTGAACTTACAGTGCTATCCACAAGGTCATTTATGTGCATTGTGAATAGCAACGGTTCTACGACACTCTTCAATCCAATCACGCAATTGGTCTGATAGTCCATATGCTCTTACTTTGTTCATTAAACGACTGTGTGAAACTGTATCGAACGCCTTGCGGAAGTCAAGAAACACGACATCTATCTGGGAACCCGTGTCTATGGCCCTCTGAGCCTCGTGGACGAATAGCGCAAGCTGGGTTTCACACGATCGTCTTTTTCGAAACCCATGCTGATTCCTGCAGAGTAGATTCCTAGTCTCCAGAAAAGTCATTATACTCGAACATAATACGTGTTCCAAAATTCTACAACTGATCGACGTTAGAGATACAGGTCTATAGTTCTACACATCTGTTCGACGTCCCTTCTTGAAAACGGGTGACCTGTGCCCTTTTCCAAACCTTTGGAACGCTACGCTCTTCTAGAGACCTACAGTACACCGCTGCAAGAAGAGGGGCAAGTTCCTTCGCGTACTCTGTGTAAAATCGAACTGGTATCCTATCAGGTCCAGCGACGTATGACAGCACGAGCACTCTCGTGCTTATCCCACTCACCCTGACTGCAAACCTGCATGTCATTCCGGTGATTCGACCTGTTGTGCTACCATTCATGAACAGCATTCCAGGGGGTGTTTTCCGACAAGATAACGCTCCCCACATACCGCTGTTGTAACCCAGCATGCTCTACAGTGTTGCTTTGGGCTGCTCGATCACCAGATCTGTCTCCAATCGAGCACACAAGGGACACCTTTGAACGAAAAGTCCAGCGTCATCCACAAACGGCATTAGCCGTCCCTGTATTGGTGGAACAAGCGAGGAACTCTGTGCCACAAACTGGCATCCAACACCTGTACAACACAATGCATGCACGTTTGCCCGCTTGCATTCAATATTCTGGCGGTTACGCCACTTATTAATGTACCAGCATTTCACTTTTGCAACGGCGTATCTCACGCGTACATTAACCTATGTTCTTTCAGTGTCAATTACTTAACTGTGTTACGTAGGCAAATGCATTCCCGTAATTTCTCATTACTGTGCGTTATTTATATTTTGGTGTTGCCATTATTTTCCGTCAATGCACCTTCCCCGTTGAAACGACTCGTAAAGTATTCGCCCCATTTCTCGGACTCTGAGATGCAATGAATTGTGTGACATAATGCTGGTGATAGTAATATTCATGTGGCGTAATTTTTTTTTTTTTTTTTTTTTTTTTTTTTTTTTTTTTTTTTTTTTTTGTAAAGCTGTTTCATAAATTTGGTGAAGCACCTTCAAGACTAACTGTTAGAATGATAATGTCGTCTAATACGTTAGAAGAGAAATAAAAATAAAGTTAGTTGAGATAACCATGTAGTTAATTTAATGTCCCATACTTTACCGCTGCATTGCGAAAATAACAGCCTCAGAAACTCTGTTGATTACATTCTGACCTCTCTTTGTCCGTACTACCGCGTAGCGAAAGAGTTTAGGAGCTTTCAGAATGTGGGGTAATTATGCATGAACGCAATTTACACGGCATTTGTTTTGGTGAATAGAACTTATTACTCCGTCCAGCAATGAAAACATTGTTTGCTATTTCAATTAATACGCCAGTTCGTGAGTAATGAAACATTGACATTTGCAACAGTTCATAATGAACATATTGTTAAGACGAAACAATTGCTAGCCTAATCATTCACAGAGTTGTTATTGTCGCTAGTTTTAACTATCGCCTGGCAGACAAAGTGTTTTAAAAGTGGCTATAGTGAGAATCCAGCGCAAAATTAATAACATGCTACAAAGAAAATTGTATGCAAGTTACTTTATGGAAGTTTCAGCACACAGAAGAAAGAGGACGGTGCACGACACATGTTACACACAACACGTAAGTGCAGTGAAAAACCACTGACGTGCAAACACATAATACGGAAAAACGGTTACCACGAAGCGAAACCACGGTCCCGACAAAATAATATGTTATTTTTATAAGTTTTCATTTCTTTTCACCCGTCACAAAAATCGAACAGGGAATTATTTTGTTTTCCGCACAAATAAATCTGCTTTCTGTAGTTTTGTTCTCCTCCAAATTTATTGGGTAATTTTTTTTGCTCCCCACACTCATTGAACTAAACCTGTTCCTAAATATGGAATTGCTGATAATAAATTAGTAATTACTGTCGCACCTCAAAATGATATTTGACCTCGAACAACATAGAGAGACACTGCTACTACCGATACTTTACTGTTAGTCTTTGGGCATTTTCGTTGTCAAATCACTATATTCAGTTTTTAAATTCGAAGCTAGGTGCGACGAAGTGGGTGAATAGTGTTTTGAAATCAGTGAATTTTTTGTCAAAGTCTTTTCTGGCTTTTTAGTTTTAAGTTTTCGTCCTGAAAATTTAGATTTTTGTTCGTAGGGATAGAGAAATCGTGATGAGGACAAAAAGGTATTTGGCTTACACAGAAGATGGTGATCTCTCAGGGAAATGATAAAAACCAGGCGTCCAAGCGGAAATACGTAAACAGTGTAAGACTACGAACTCTGCATTATCGACGATAAGCATAGAGAGAGATCAATTGCGAAATATTTGAGCGCTCATGTTTAGACCAGAGAGGAAATGTATGACAAGGGCTAATCTCAGAATTCCCGTATCAGGATATTTGTTGCTGGAAAGAGCTGATGAACCTATTGAACAAACTGGCATTCAATTTCCAGCATATCTAGACTGGTTCGAATATTTAAAGAAAAGGAACGGTATAATGTTAAAAAAAGTTTACCGTGACGTGAAGCTTATCGAGTCTTACCTATTATGATTAAAGGTTTATGGCAAAATAATTTGCCTTAAATATTCGAAGAAAGTGTGGCTAAAGATATCTTCCACACTGTCTCAACAGGCTTGTTTTGTTGATGTTTAACCAATAAATTTTGTCACTTAAGGTAAAATCGTGCTCAAGGCAGAAATCTGATAAGAAAAAAACTGGTTTCGTAGGATGCAGTTCAGATGGATCCGAAACGCTCCTCGTAGTTTCGGCTGTGGCTTAAAATGTAAGAAGTTACCATTCGAATTCAGCGCGACAGAAAGTCAACCCTAAAGACTCGGGTTCGATTCCCGGCTAGGTCGGAGATTTTCTCCGCTTAGGGACTGGGTGTTGTGTTGTCCTAATGAGCATCATTTCATCCCTATCGACGCGCAAGTCGCCGAAGTGGCTTCAAATCGAAAGACTTGCACCTGGCGAACCGTCTACCCGACGGGAGGCCCTAGCCACACGACATTTATTTCTACCATTCGAATATATGGCGAAATAAGAAATGCAGAAGGTGGCTGCTGTGTTGACAGGATTGTTAAGTTAGATAACCAGTAATAGATGTTTTCCTAAAGAACTTTGTTTTCAATGTACAATATATACCTATAAGAGTAAATTTTAGCAGGAAATCTAATTATTGCACTGTAATAAAATTAGATAGTATCGAACATTCATTTCTATCTTTATTTTTATGGGTGCATCTTTTAGCAAAAAATTCCTTTAAATACAAACGCATTTCGGCCCACTCAGTTTGGTGTTTAACTTTGTTCGCTGCCTTTTGTTTTCAACCCTATACTCTAAATTTTAAGAACATACAAGGAAAGGGAATTAGAGACGAAAGTACAAGCTCGCCTTGGACAAGTACGGAGTAGGAACTGAGCTGTGCCCTTTTCAAAGGAACCACAGCGGCGTTCAACAGAAGTGAATTAGGTTGACCGGACAAGGATTTAAATCACTTTGCTCTTGAAAACGAGAGTGCAAAGGCTGGAGGATGGAGGAAATCGACTGTGTTGTTACGGCGTCCGTCTGAATCAGGGTGGTTGGGCGAAAATAAAAGAGCGATCATCCGGAATGCGAGTGGAGCAACTTAACTGTAACGCATATCTCACAGTGTGGTGTTAAAAACTGGTGGTGAACAAAGAAACGGCCGGTCGCGGTGGCCGTGCGGTTCTAAGCGCTGCAGTCCGGAACCGCGGGACTGCTACGGTCGCAGGTTCGAATCCTGCCTCGGGCATGGATGCGTGTGATGTCCTTAGGTTAGTTAGGTTTAAGTAGTTCTAAGTTCTAGGGGACTGATGACCTAAGATGTTAAGTCCCATAGTGCTCAGAGCCATTTGAACCATTTGAACAAAGAAACGTTTCACGCGAAAAAAGTAGGTGACATATTGGACTATCGTGCTACTGAGGTGGGAGGGTGTGAAATATTGATGGAACATACCTTGTGGAATCAATGGGAGACGGGGTAAGCACTGTACCGATTCTAGTCCGTGGTCTGTTTCGAGCTGTTTCATTACACTGAACAATGAATTCAATGTATAAACATGAAGTCTCTATACATTTCTGAGATATTGTAGGTAAATCCATTTTTGTTGCAGATGATCTGACAAAACGCTCACAGCAGAAGAAGGAATCGTTGTTATCAGTGCGCTATTGCATGGTATGACGTACCAGAAGGTGCGGGAGGATTTCACCACTAAACTCATGAAGCTGGGTCCCACAAGACTGGCAATCAAGAACTTGGTTAGCATATTGAAACATACGGGTAACAATGGTGATGAGCAAGGCCGTTGGCAGCCGTCCATATCTTAAGAAGCGGTAGGAACAATTGCATAATGCGCCTCTGTATTCACCAGGAGACTGAGCAAGGAACCAGCTATCCCACAGTTCGCAGTCTGGAAAATGCTGATAAACACATTGAAGAAACGTGCATACCATGTTTAGATTCTCCGTACAAGTTGAGGACAGTGCAGCTGAACGGCTACGTGGTATGATCCGTTACAGGCCATGGAAAAAAGTTGACCTAATGGCACATGTGCTGTTCAGTGATTAAGCAGCATTCCATTCCTATGGGCATGTGAATAAACAAAACTGCAGAATCTGGCCAAAAAAGGACTACACGCACCGCAACGGGGCACATACATGTTAATGTGTGGTTAGGGTTGACAAGGACTGCCGTCTGTGGACGCATCATGTTTGCAGGGAAAACGAATGTTGGAGATATATGCCTCAGTATGTCGGCAAACGATTTGGAGCCCTATTCAGTAGTCGGTACAAGGCTGGATTAAGGAATCAGTTGATTTCCATCAGGATTAGGCACCACCCCAAATCGTACTTCTCCTTCAGTTATTAAGGCTAGGTTATCATTCAAAATGACCGAAAATTTTATTTTTTGTTTTTGTTTTTTTGAAAAGGTTAACGTGTCTAGAATGTCGGGGGCGAAACGGTTTTTTAACCCGTGCTTTACAAAAGTTTCTACAGCAGTGTTACGGCCGCAGTGGAACGCTCTCAGCCGGAGATGCCCGGCTCCGATAGAAAACTTGTCACGCCGTGACGCACGCTCACAAACTGATTTATATTGCAGTATGCATGCAAGCATATTGGCCGAAAAAGCTGACGCACAACGTGTGCGGGCTGCTGAATGTAGCACATGCAGCTCAACCAGATTGGCTTTTCTCGCCAAGAAGAACGAGGGAATTGTGTAGGAACAATTCGAGTTAGAGGAAGGGTTGATATACGGTTATGGAATTGCAGACTAAACGTAAGTAATGGAAACACTTCTTTTGGTCCAAGTTGGTGACAACATAATTTCTGGTCCGCCATATTGGATTAGCCATTTTGAATTTTGAAAACATAACTTCAGATTTGTGTTCAGTGATATCAAAAATATCTAGTAACGTGTAGTTTTTATGCAGATTAGATTAATGATACATATAAAAGCTTTCCCTAAACTTTAAATAGGTTTTTCTTGAGAAACGTTTATTCAAAACTGCGTGCAGCATGAAATAAAATCGGTTCAACCTATTAACTTCGAACTTTGACCCCCGATTTAAGATTATTTCATTAAGGTTACTTATAAGCTCCCATAAATTTAATGTAGTATCGACTGATGTTATACAAATTTTTAGTTCAAAGAACTCCTGAGGATCTACACTACACGGTCTGCGTATTTCAGTCTCGTAGACCCTTGATCAAACATTAATTACCGGCGCCATTCTACTCTTTTTTTGTTGAAAATCTAAAATAAAGCTCAATGTATGACCAATAATAACCTCCAAACAGATCCTTTGTATGTCTTTTCATTGTCTGAAAAAAATTTCGAAACTTTGCCCTTTTTTGCTAATTTGAATGAGAATCTGGCCTTAACCGACATACTAGCTAGAGACTTGATGGAGATTCCTTGTAAGTATATCACCAGAGTTACAAGGTATTAAATAGATGATTTTAATGCATACTCAGAAATGCCAGTTCATTTATTTACGATTTCGGGCCTGTGCTTTTCTGATTGGATGTTTTAGTGCGAGGGTTGCGCAGAAAGTAATGCACGGCTTTTTTTTTTTTTTACTTATTCGAAAACAATGCTTCGAATGAAAACGTTGTTCTTGTTGTGGTCTTCAGTCCTGAGACTGGTTTGATGCAGCTCTCCATGCTTATCCCGTGCAAGCTTCTTCATCTGCCAGTACCTACCGCAACCTACATCCTTCTGAATCCGCTTAGTGTATTCATCTCTTGGTCTCCCTCTACGATTTTTACCCTCCACACTGCCCTCCAATACTAAATTGGTGATCCCTTGATGCCTCAGAACATGTCCTACCAACCGATCCCTTCTTCTAGTCAAGTTGTGCCACAAACTTCTCTTCTCCCCAATCCTATTCAATACTTCCTCGTTAGTTATGTGATCTACCCATCTAATCTTCAGCATTCTTCTGTAGCACCACATTTCAAAAGATTCTATTCTCTTCTTGTCCAAACTAGTTATCGTCCATGTTTGACTTCCATACAAATACTTTCAAAAATGACTTCCTGACACTTAAATCTATACTCGATGTTAACAAATTTCTCTTCTTCAGAAACGCTTTCCTTGCCATTGCCAGTCTACATTTTATATCCTCTCTACTTCGACCATCATCAGTTATTTTGCTCCCCAAATAGCAAAACTCCTTTACTACTTTAAGTGTATCATTTCCTAATCTAATTCCCTCAGCATCACCCGACTTAATTCGACTACATTGCATTATCCTCGTTTTGCTTTTGTTGATGTTCATCTTATATCCTCCTTTCAAGACACTATCCATTCCGTTCCATTGCTCTTCCAAGTCCTTTGCTGTCTCTGACAGAATTACAATGACATCGGCGAACCTCAAAGTTTTTATTTCTTCTCCATGGATTTTAATACCTACTCCGAATTTTTCTTTTGTTTCCTTCACTGCTAGCTCAATATACAGATTGAATAACATCGGGGAGAGATTACAACCCTGTCTCACTCCCTTCCCAACCACTGCTTCCCTTTCATGTCCCTCGACTCTTATAACTGCCATCTGGTTTCTGTACAAATTGTAAATAGCCTTTCGGTCCCTGTGTTTTACCCCTGCCACCTTCAGAATTTGAAAGAGAGTATTCCAATCAACATTGTCAAAAGCTTTCTCTAAGTCTACAAATGCTAGAAACGTAGGTTTTCCCTTCCTTAATCTAGCTTCTAAGATAAGTCGTAGTGTCAGTATTGCCTCACGTGTTCCAACATTTCTACGGAATCCAAACTGATCTTCCCCGAGGTCGGCTTCTACTACAAACGTTACGTATGCATTATTTGAAGTCTCCTGAGTGAGCGTGCCAAGTTCCTGTCATTTCCGACAGGTAGCGTACCTGCAGAAGAGCTTCAAAATTGCGTCTGTAGGTGATGTATGTTATAAGCAATACGCTTGTGCATAGTCTATGGAGACTCTGCTGCCGACAGAAAGGACAATAAGTAGCTGGGCAGGGTGAGGTCATCCATCAGAAGGCGGTTCGGCGCAGCTCCACATTTACAACTTTTGGGGAGACCATCCACGGCTGTCACACCTGACATGTTGCAGTGAACTGACAGACGCATTACGACTCGGCAGTTGGCGCTGCATCTGTCAATCAGAGAAGTTCACACAGTGAAGCGCTGGCTCCGCCACCAGGACAAGGATTGGTACCGACAAGTCATACAAGCCCTAATTTCGCGCTGGAGGAAGGCCATAGAATGGGATGGAGATTATGCTGAAAGATAGCGTGTGTGGATAAAACACCATTCTTTACTGGGTGTAATTCTCATTATGTTCAATAAAGAATTGCTGAAGAAAAAATGCGGTGCGTTACTTCCTGAGCAACCCTCGTAATTTGTTGTCTTTTTTGTATTTGTATTTTGCTATTAGAGTCTTACAGTAAAAGTGTGACTTCGATTTTAGGATTGCGGTGCTTGAGCGTAATTATCCGTATGAACTAAAATGGTATCGCCGTGAGCACGTCGACCAAACGCTACTAGACAGATGGTCCAGCATTTCCATGCCTGTGGAATGTGCTGATATAAGATTCCTCGTTTTGTAAGCATATTTTCGCTACAGAAAAGTCATTTCTACACAAAAAGAATTAAGTTCGTGCATGATGGATTGGATGCAAGCAACGTTACTACATACATACGAGCAGCATAACCGGAAGATCGCAACAGACAGTTGGTTGTTCTGCAGTGGCTGCAGAACGAATAGTGGCGATAGGAAAACATAGATCCAAGAAGAACAGGCACGAGTCCTTCCTAATGGAGCACAGAAAAATAAGACTTTACGAGTGTTTATCTGTCCCTGAGGAACAGATGGACCACAACAGTTGACATGTGGGCAGAGGTTTCAGGCAATGTGTTACCAAGAACCAAACAGATTACTGGAAGCTGCGTTGAGACTGAAAGGCAGCGTTGTTCCTGACAGTTTTCATTTCACTTCTCACATTTTATTCGCGCTATTTTTATGCAATTATTAGTTAATCAGTATGTCCTCAAGGAAGGGTAATAACAATGCTTTTTAATAAGAGGTTGAAAATGGCTCTGAGAACAATGGGACTTAATATCTGAGGTCATCAGTCCCCTAGAACTAAAACTACTTAAACCTAAATAACCTAAGAACATCACACACATCCATGCCCGAGGCAAGATTCGAACCTGCGACCGTAGCGGTTGCGCGGTTCCAGACTGAAGCGCCCAGAACCGCTCGGCCACTCCGGCCGGCAATAAGAGCTTGCCTATAATTTGTGTACGTTAAGCAGCATATCTGCATTAGTTAATTTTCCGGTCGAGAACAGTTTCTGTCTGCTTAGAGCAGTGGCTGGCTCTAAGTTCGCTGACGATTGGCGGTCCACTAGAAAAGGCAGAGGGACATGTGGATTTTCGGAGAATCGGCTGTGCCAGAGGGCACGTCACACAGAAGACTCACATCTCGCACGGCAGTGTGGCTCCACCCCCTGCAGGGTGTGGTGAGCCTGCGAAAGTATGCACCATACATGCTAGCAAGATGCGATTCCCGCTGAAAACAGTGAAGCTCAGTTTGAACGGCTGTTCATTTGATGACGTCAGAAGCAATCGTGGATCTGCCTCGTTTCTTTTCGGGTAAAGCTCTGATTGGCTGACTCACTGTTGCGTAGATGACGAAGTGTGTGTGTGTTGGTGTAAGATGATTCTTTTGGTGCTACAAAAAGGCGTGTCACTCTAATTCGTTGAAGGCCTTTTTTGGCACGATTCTGATCGACACGCGCGGCCAAGGTGCGTTTGCGGAGGCAGATAGAGGACTGCAGATAGAGATATGGGCACGGGCGCGCCGAGGAGGAAGTTAGGACATGGGCGAACGAGCGTGGCCACTGGCACTGTGAAGACGGATAAACAGCACGTATTTGCCGTAGTAGAATTTCTGGCATATAGCTGTGTCTTTTAGTACGATTATTTGCAGCTTTGCGGTTGGGGAAAGTCCAGTATTAGTTCACTGTCTGTAGAGAGTTTTTTTGAGTTGAAAAGACTATTACTACTAGGTCATTTTGTCGGCTCACAATCGTACAAAACTTCTGAATGCTGTTTAGGCTCAGGCTGCAACATCCAAATTGGGATTCATTTCCACTCCTGTCATACATTTTGCCAACGATTGTGATCTGAAGTATCTGGACACTCCCAAAACATACGTCTTTCATATTGGTGCATTGTGCTGCCACCTGCTGCCAGGTACTCCATATCAGCGACCCGAGTAATCATTATACATCGTGAGAGAGCAGAATGGGGCGCTCCGTTGAACTCACGGACTTCGAACTTGATCAGGTGATAGGGTGTCATTTGTGTCACACGTGTGTGCGCGAGATTTTAACACTCCTAAACGTCCCAAGGTCCACTGTTTCCGATGTGATAGTGAAGTGGAAACGTGAAGCGACACGTATAGCACAAAAACGCAAAAGTGTACAGGCCGACCTCATCTGTTGACTGACAGAGAACGCCGACAGTTGAAGAGGGTTGTAATGTGTAACAGACAGACATCTATCCAGACCATCACCCAGGAATTACAAACTGCATCAGGAGCCATTGCAAGTACTATGACAGTTAGGCGGGAGGTGAGAAAACCTTGATTTCAGGGTCGAGCGGCTGCTCATAAGCCACACATCACACCGGGAAGTGCCAAACGACGCATAGCTTGGTGTAAGGAGCGTAAACATTGGACGGTTGAACAGTGGAAAAACGTTGTCTGGAGTGACGAATCACGGTACATAATGTTGCGATCCGATGGCAGATTGTGGGTATGGCGAATGTCCGGTGAACGTCTCTGCTAACGTGTGTAGTGCCAACAGTAAAATTCGGCCGCAGGGGTGTTGTGGTGTGGCCGTGTTTTTCATGGAGGGGGCTTGCACCCCTTGTTGTTTTGCGTGGCGCTACCACAGCACAGGCCTATAATGATGTTTTAAGCATCTTCTTGCTTCCCACTGTTGAAGAGCAATTCGGCGATGGCGATTGCATCTTTCAACACGATCGAGCATCTGTTCATATTTCATGGCCTGTTGCGGAGTGATTACACGACAATAACGTCCCTGTAATGGACTGGCCTACACGGAGTCCTGACCTGAATCCTATAGAACACCTTTAGGATGTTTTGGAACGCCGACTTCGTACCAGGCCTTACTGACCGACTTCGATACCTCCCTTTAGTGCAGCACTCCGTGAATAATGGGCTGGCAAGAAACCTTCCGGCACTTGACTGAACGTATGCCTGCGAGAGTGGAATCTGTCATGAAGGCGAACATCATATTAAATTCCAGCATTACCGGTGGGGGCGCCACGAACTTGTAAGTCATTTTGTCAGGTGCGCGGATATTTTTGATCACATACTGTATTTGTTCGTGCATAATTTGTTCTCACCGCCTGTACTTTTTACAAACTGCCTGTTCGCTTCTGTCTCGGCTTCTTCTGCCGACGTTCGCCTGATGATTTTTCTGACGTTTCGCCAGCACGAGTGGCTGGCTTTGCCAAAGTTTCACACTCCACTGCTGGTGATGGACTGGAGCCGAGCTCGCGGCCGCAGACTATATGTAACTTTCACACCAACGTCCAAGGGCTTCTACGCGGTCATATCCGGTGCGGCTTTTTAACTACCTGCGACGGTCTTTCGCTGCAACACGGGAAGCCAGGATCCGTTTAGCTTGATGCTTTCTTTATTCTTCTCGAAGCTATTCTCGTTTCTCTGTATTTCTATAGCTTCTTTCTCTAGACAGATCTTTCATGTCGGCGCATTCTAGTACGTGGCCGGTCTCACACAGCGTGTGCTCTAGCACGGCCAATTTCTGCGCCTGCCCCAAACTGCAATGTCACTTACATTCTGTGATCCTGATGCTCATTGATCGTCCAGTCATTCCAACATAAACTTTCCTGCATGTGTATGGTATACGGTTTATTCCCGACATTGCACGTGGGTCCCTTTTGTCCTTTGCCGATCTGAGACACTCTTTGATCTTTGTCGATTTGTAATTGTCTGTACGCCGTGTTTGCGCAATTCGGGACACGGAAGTTCTGGCTGTAGAGAAGAACTATCACACCCACTTGTTCAGAGAAGCTATAGAAATACTCAAACCCGAGAACTGATTCAACCAAAAAGAAGAAAGCCTCGAGGTAAACGTATCCTTGCTTCCCGTGCTGCAGGGAAAGACCGTCGCAGGTAGCAAGAGAACAGCACCGGAAATGATCGCGGAGAAGCCCTTTGACACTGGCGCCCCAGTTACATATATTCTGTTGCCGCGAGCTCGGCTCCAGTCAACCTCCAGCAATGGAGTGTGAAACTTTGACAATGCTGAGTAACTTCTGCTACTCAGTAGCTAATGTATGGCTTCAGTAATGTGAAACATCATTTCATTCATTATTCTGGAAGGGTTTATTATTTTCGCGCTGATTATCAGTACTGGTACATGTCCACAATTACTTACTCTGAAGACCATCTATAGTTAGCGTTATCCTTGCGTGAATCTCATTAGGTTTCTGAAGCGCGTTTTTCTGTGCCAAAGGTAAACACTGGGACAGGAAGTCGTAACAGGCACGCATCGGCTACAATTACAACACTTCACTCTGCACAACGAGGAGCCGTTGGCAAGACTGTTCCTTTCAGTGTATGTAAAAGAAGAGGTATAGATCTTGAACCGGCTTGTCCACTTAAATTTTCACTTCCCATCAGGGGTTTGAGTAACTAGTAATGGACTACGTCTCCCACGATCTCGAGTTGTCATGTGTCGTTTATCGCTGACAACATACTACAGACAGGGCAATTCAGACTAGCATGGTGTAGAGCCAGAGTCAACTGGGACGCTGAATGTTATTCTGTGATGTTCAGTGATGAGTCTCGCTTCCGTTTGTGGCAATTATATCAACACCAACGTCTTCGCAAATGAGCTAGTGGTAGGTCACAGGCAACACCGACTCTCGAGCCCTTTGCTACTACTGGAATCGGTACGTGGGGAGCTACTGCATATTACAAAAGAACTGATACGGAAATGTTGAAGGAAGACTGACTGTTCATCAGGATGTGACGTGTGTGGTAAACCATCTTATAACCTTCACGGCTAGAGTACTAAACGGCACATTTCAGCATAAAAATACGAGAACCGACACTGCGGTTCGCACCACAAACGTCTTGACAAACGCACCGACCCCATACTAGCTCGCCCTGTCGTATGATATTTTTGTCCGTAGCCGTGTCTGACACGTGATGCGAAGACGCACACTTTCATCAGCCTCTATTCTGCAGTCTTCACGAGGTGACACTACATGTGTTTGAAGCATGGCAAGAAATTTCTCAGGACGATATTCGGAGGCTGTTTGATTCCGTGTCACAGATAACAGAACAGCGTGTTTGCGCCTGTGGGAGTCACACCTCATACCGCTGTTGATGACGGATGCCAGTGCATAATTGACAAAAATTTAAGCATTTAATAACACTTATGAAATCACCACATAGCTTTATTATAATCAGAATCATGGTATAAGAGTTTCCAATTCAGTTAGATTTGTTGTACGTAATCTTTTATTAAAAAATTACTTAAATTTTGAATACATAACCTCCTTCAAATCATACGTCAATTATTAGGGCGTTAACACACACATTGTTGAGCGCCGTAAACAAACATAAAACACTTCTGAACATGTTTACAATTGGCCTGGATCGTGGTTTTTAACAGTACGAGCACCTACCATAACTGTTACAGAGCTAGAGTTGTCTCTGCTATTGCTACATATTACAATTCGACTGAGAAAAGCAACAACAATCTCATTGAAGTGTGAATCAACGTTGATCTTTCGCAGTGACTGTTCAGCGTTTTATCAGACACTCAGTCGTGTTGTTTCGCTTTTTGGTGAACTTTCCCGTCAGTGTATCTGTTATATCCTTGTGCCTTTAATAACTCCTACAGGAATTGTGGAGCAGCTAAAAAAATGTCAATTCAGTATGACAAAAACGAAACTTATTTAAACAAAACCTTTTGTTTCGTACTTTATCTGTCAAAAATGGTTCAAATGGCTCTGAGCATTATGGGACTTAACTTCTGAGGTCATCAGTCCCCTAGAACTTAGAACTACTTAAACCTAACCTAAAGACATTACGCACAGCCATGCCTGAGGCAGGATTCGAACCTGCAACCGTAGCGGTCGCGCGGTTCCAGACTGTAGCGCCTAGAACCGCTCGGCCACCCCGGCCGGCCTTTATCTGTCCTCAGCGGCTGTAGCTGTATGTAACGAAATAAAAAGCAACTACTTGAAACTTCCTGGCAGATTAAAACTGTGTGTCGGACCGAGACTCGAACTCGGGACCTTTGCCATTCGCGGGCAAGTGCTCTACCAACTGAGCTACCCAAGCACGACTGACGCCCCCTCCTCACAGCTTTACTTCTGACAGCACCTCGTCTAAAATCACATTAAGCAACTACTTGTATAAAACAAGTTTAATTCCCTTGCCAGTTTAGGGCACATAGTGCCCGTCTTCACAGGCTTATACCTATTGGGTTATTTGAGAGTGCCAGTAATAAGACGCATACAGCAATTTGCCGCGGTCATGTATTTTATAGCGTCTTTATACTATTCTTGTATAGACAGTATGAACCACATACCACGGCATTTTGCTGTATGCATTTTATTACTGACAATGCGATCGTGCATTGATGAGCAAAAACAGTATGATAAACCGCGTAATATCTTGTTTGTCCCTCTTTAGAACAAATTTGTCACTGATTCTGCGTGTCAGGGACTCTACACGTTGTTGGCAGGTTTGTGAAGGTATGTGACATTAGAGTCTACACACAGGTCACGTAATTCGCGTAAATAACAGGTCGCTGATTTGCGTTCACGGTAATGGCGCCCTACAGCGACACAAATGGGTTCCATAGGATATACGTGAGGCGAATTTGGTCGCCGAGACATCAACAAGAGTTCACTATAATGGCTCTAAAACCACTGTAGCACGGTTCTGGCTCCGAGACACGGACAAATATACTGCTGAAAGGTGACATCGCCGTCCGGGAAGACATCAGGCATGAAGGGATGCAGGTGCTCGCAGCTATCATCGTATCTTCGATTACTATCACAGGTTCCTCGCAAGCGCGAGAGAATGTCTCCCGTAACATAATATTGCTCCCACCAGCCTGCGTTTCCTATTTCAATCGCTTGGGATGCAATTTCGAAAAATACCATCTAAAACGACGCCTACTGAATAACATCAACATCGTCTGCAAATTTCATTTGTAGTGGTTTGGGATGGGCGATGGTGTATCACTGAGTGAGTCAGTCAGTCGGGACATTGTTGTTACATACACTGAAGCGGCAAAGAAACTGGTGTAAGTATGCGTATTCAAATACAGAGATATGTAAACAGGCAGTATACAGCGCTGCGGTCGGCAACGCTTATACAAGACAAGTGTCTGGCTTAGTTGTTAGATCGGTTACTGCTGCTGCAATGGAAGGTTAGCAAGATATAAGTGAGTCGAACGTCGTGCTACAGTCGGTGCATGAGCGATGGAACGCAGCATCTCGGAGGTAGCGATGAAGTGGGGATTTTACCGTGCGACCATTTCACGAGTGTACCGTGAATATCAGGAATCCGGTAAAACATCAGACCACCGACATCGCTACGGCCGGAAAAAATATCCTGCAAGAACGGGACCAACGACGGCTCAAGAGAATCGTTCAGTGTGACAGAAGTATAATCCTCCCGCAAATTGCTGCACGTTTCAGTACTGGACCATCAAAAAGTTTCAGCGTGCGAACCTTTCAATGAAACATCATCGATATGGACTTTCGGAGCAGAAGGCCCACTCGTGTACCCTTGATGACTGCACGACACAAAGCTTTACGCCTCACCTGGGCCCATCAACACCGACAATGGACTGTTAATGACCGTAAATATGTTGCCTGGTCGCACGAGCCTCGTTTCAAATTGAATCGAGCGGATGGACTTGTACGGGTATGGAGACGACCTCATGAATCCATGGACACTGCATGTCAGCAGGGGACTGTTCAAGCTGTTGAAGGCTCTGTAATGGTGTGGGGCGTGTGCAGCTGGAATAATACGGGATCCCAGATACGTCTAGATATGACTCTGACAGGTGACACGTACATAGGCATCATGTCTGCTCACCTGCATCCATTCACGTCCATTGGTATTCCGAAGGACTTGGGGAATTCCAGCTGGACAGTGTGACACCCCACACTTCCAGAATTGCTACAGAGTGGATCGAGGAACACTCTTCTGAATTTAAACACTTACGCTTGTCACCAGCTCCTCAGATGTGAACATTGAGTGTTATAATTGCGTAGGCTTCCGCGGCCAGTGTCAGTCGACATAAAAGTTTTCTAGGTATGGTACCGCGTCATAATGTAAAAACTACTGCTGCTGTACATACAGCAGGAAGACGTGTGTGGCTGGTTGCGTGCTGTGGGAATGCATAAGATGGCGCTAGGACTACATCATGAAGGATAAAACAAAACTATACAGTTAACAACACATAAAAACAAATTTTATGTGACTGAGTATGCCTAAGTTAGTTTTGGACCACAGAGATTGTTCCATGTAATAGATCTTTTATTTCAATAAGGATAAGTTAGGTTTCATACTTACCACTATTTTACTTTCCTTTTGGTATCATTACTTTCATAGTTGTAAAATCTACTAGTAAAAGAACATTAGGTCTTGTAACAGGTATGCGCTATATGCGCTGCCTGCAATAGGCAAGGCATAGGAGAGTCTCTGACCAGAGAGCAGTATGTAGTTAGTTGTTGCTTGTCGCTAGCCCGCAGCAGTCTGCATTAGTCTTCAGTAGTCTGCGGTAGTCGACAGTAGTCTTCTGTAGTCGGTAGTAGTCGACAGTAGTCTGCGTGAGTTGGCTGTAGTCGGTAGGAGTCTGCGCGTGTCTGCGCTTGTGTGGAGTCTGTTCTGGTCGGGACTCTGGAGGATGAGTATTATTGTTTAAGGTGAAGAAGCAGCCTTGCGTATATCTAGTAATGTATGTTAACTGTCATCCAATTTCTTTAAAAAAAATGCCCCAATAACAATTTTTATAATATAAAGTAATTTTTTTTAAAAAAAGCATTAATTTCAATTTAAAGATTTTATTCAATGGATTATCTTTCCTTTCATGAATCACAAAGCATAGGCCAGCATTACACGGAGCTGTGCCGAAAATTTTTTATATAAGAGCAGACATATTCGCAGTTTTTATTGAGGTAAGAATTTTTGCTTTTTTTATTCAGAATACAAGGCCGAGGCGCAGCGCTGCTGTCGTCATAAAATTTACCAGGTTACTGAATTTTTTTTATTATTTTGGTGTTTAGGAATGTTTCTGTTTCGAACTTAACATTAAATGAGAAAAGAATTTTGTGGGTACATTGAATGTGAATGCATTTCTGCACGGAGATAATAAATGGGAAACTAATTTTGTTCAGAAGTAATTTAAAAATTCATTTAATTATTATTTCCGTGGGGAGGTTACACTTGGTTCTTGGTTCATGGTTCTAATTAATATTTTCGCGGGGAGGTTACATCAGATTCATTATTATTTTTGTGGGGGGGTTACAGTCTATTTTTATTGCAAACTCTTGTGTTCTTAAACAACTCCTTATTTTAACAGTACGTTATTCGGCAAACTAGACTTTAGACTTCGTGAACCACGCCACCTATCTGTCTTTGAATGATTATACACTGAGGTGACCAAAGTCATTGGATAGCGATATGGGAGTACACATGGCGGTAGTGTTGCGTACTCGAGGTATAAAAGGGCAGTGCATTGACGGAGCTGTCATTTCGACTCGGGTGATTCATGTGAAAAAGTTTCCGAAGTGATTGTGGCCGCATGATGGGATTTGAAAGACGTTGAACGCGGAAATCGTTAGCGAATTAGTATTCCAAGATCCACAGCGTCAAGAATGTGCCGAGAATACCAAATTCCACGACTTGCCTCTCACTTCGGACAACGCAGAGGCCGACGGCCTCTGCCTAAGGACCGTAAGAAACGGTGTTTGCATAGTGTTGTCAGTGCTAACAGAGAAGCAGCACTTCTTGAAATAGCCGCAGAAATCGATGTCGGACGTACGACGAACGTATCCCCTAGGAAAGTGCGGCGAAATTTGGCATTAACGGGCTATGGCAGCAGACAACAAACGTAAGTGCCTTTGATAATAGCACGACATCTCCTGCAGCCCTTCTCCTGGACTCGCGCCCATATCGGTTGGACCCTAGAAAACATGGAAAATTGGAAGCAGTGGCCTGTTCAGATTAGTCCCAATTTTAGCTAGCATGACTGACGAGACCGGCGATACCCTTGGTGTCATTGGAATCCCCTGGTGGCCCGGACGTCACTGCGGCTTCCGATAGGCAACATCTGACCGGTCCGTCCTCACACCAGAGTGGGTGGCAGAGAGTGGTGGGGTCGCGTGTCACTGGGTGGAAGGCGAAAGAGGGAGCAGGCCGTGCAGCTGGCTCCCTGCATCTTAGCGACAGGCACGAGGTGCTTCCCAGTGTTGATGATAACTCTGAGCCAGCACGGGATGCCTCTCCTGTCGGCCAGCGGTCGATTTTCCTGCCTGTTCCGGACAAGTACAGGGGGTGGGTATGCTAGTCATTGGGAGCTCCAATTTTAGGTGGGTGGTTGATCCCGTCAGGGAGATAGTAGGCAAGGCTAGAAAGAATTCCAGTGTATATTCGGTATGTTTGTCGGGAGATCTCATCCGCGATCTGGAGGGCTGCTTGGGTTGTGAAGCCATCCTCGGCTCCTTTCGGCGGCTGGCTGATTTGGTGAAGGAACTAGCAACGCACGCGTGATGCAGGCTAAGCTGTTTATTTGTACCATCGTACCCAGGGTTGATCCCGGTCCTCTCATTTGGAGCAGAGTGGAAGGTCTTAACCAGTGGCTCAGATGGGTCTGCGACGGTATCGGTCTCGACCTCCGCTATCTGGTGCAGAATTGTGGATTTCCCCTTAGTGGGTTAGGCGTGCACTACACACGGGAAGCGGCTACTAGGGTAGCGGAGCACGTGTGGCGTGCACTTGGGGATTTTTTTTTTTTTTTTGGTTAGACGACTCCCCCCCCCCCCCCTCCCCCTTTGGGAGCAAACACGATTTGCCTGTTAAATCAGCCACAGCGACCTCAGAGAATCTTGGTCCTCGCAGATGATGGATAGAAAAGATTATATGATTTTAGTAAACTGCAGGAGCATCAAGGAAAGGTCCCAGAATTAGTATCGCTTACTGAAGGTTATAATGAACAGATAGTATTGGGAACAGAAAGGTGGCTGAAGCCAGACGTCAATGAGTACGAAATACTAAGTTCAGACTGGAATGTTTATCGTAAGGATAGGTTAGTCACCAATGGTGGCAGAATGTTTATTGCAGTAAAAAATTCGATAAAATCTAGCGAGGTTATCACGGATTCCGAATGAGAATTAATCTGGGTGAAACTGAGTATCAAAGAACGGTCAAAAATGGTGATCGGATGCTTTTATAGACCACCTGGGTCAGGATTTGTAGCTGTAGAGCGCTTCAGACAGAACTTTCAGAATACCATTAGTAATTTTCCCGATCATGTCGTTATAATAGGGGGTGACTTCAACCTGCTAGGTATAGATTGGGAATGTTATATTATCAAAACTGGTGCCAGAGACAGGGAATCGTGTGGCATTGTTCTCGATGTTTTGTCCGAAAATTACCTTCAGCAGATAGTTAGAGAACCAACTCGTGAGGGTAACGTCTTAGACCTCCTGGCAGTAAACAGACCTGAACTTATCGAATCAATTAATGTAGAGGAAGGTATCAGTGACCATTAGGATGTGACAGCATCTATGACGACGGCTCCTACAAGGAATGTTAAGAAAGGTAGGAAGATATATTTGCTCAGAAAGGGCGACAGGATACAAATTTCAGAATACCTCAGCAGTCAGCATCAAATATTCGGTGATGATGACGAAGATGTGGAGAACAAATAGAAAATATTCAAATGCATCGTTCAATATGCCCTAGACAAGTATGTTCCGAGTAAAGTTTTAAGGGATGGGAAAGATCCACCATGGTTTAACAGCCGTGTTAGAAAAGCGCTGCGTAGACAAAAAGCACTTCATCTCAGATTCAAGAGAAGTAAAAACCTAGCTGCTAAACAAAAGCTGAGCGAAGCGAAAATGAGCGTAATGATAGCAATGAGAGAAGCGTTCAATGATTTCGAAAGTAAGACGTTGTCAACTGACCTGAATAAAAACCCTATGAGATTTCGGTGGTATGTAAAATCAGTAAGTGGGTCAAAATCATCTATTCATTCTCTCAGCGACCACACCGGCACCGAAACGGAAGATAACAGAGAGAAATAATTATGAAAAATCGGCTTCGGTTGCACAAACCACCTGGTGTTTACCTAGGTTTCAGCGTGGGTAACCATGCCTTCTTCAGAACAAATATAAAACAGCTTGCCTAAATAGGCATAGTCAAAGGCTAAAATCAACACCTAAAGCGGCAAGTCCCCTAAAAAATTTTTACAAATACACGGTACATATGTACCAAGTCAATAATATTACTTATCTCAACCCTGTGTGTGCTGCCTCGCCCCAGCCAACGTACGATGGTCACAGGCTCTCCACCGAACAGCGCACACAGGGTTGAGATAAGTAATATTATTGACTTGGTACATATGTACCGCGTATTTGTAAAAATATTTTAGGGGGCTTGCCGCTGTATGTTGATTTTAGCCTTTGACTAGCCAATTTAGGCAAGTTGTTTTACATTTGTACTGAATAAGGCGTGGTTACCCACCCTGAAACCTAGGTAAACACCAAATAGTTCGTGCAACCGAAGCGGATTTTTCATAATTATTTCGATACTTACGATTGCTGACGCGCTGCAATGCTAAAAGTCCTTAAACAGAGAGAAGACCGAAATACTGAATTCGGTCTTCCGAAGTTTGTTCAGCACGGAAGATCGTAACACTGTCCCTCCTTTCAGTCGTCGTGCGAACGTCTAAATGACAGTTATTGAGATAACCGAACACGCAATTGAAAAGCAGCTACAATTGCTTAGTAGTGGAATGGCTTCAGGACCAGATGAGATACCTATAAGATTCTATAAAGATTACGCGAAAGAATTTGCTCCTCTTGTAGCAATAATTTATCGTAGATCACTTACGCAACGAAAGGTACGTAACGACTGGAAAAAAGTGCAGGTCATTCCCGTTTTTAAGAAAGGCGCTAAGACAGATCCACACAATTACAGACCTATATCGTTGACATTAATCTGTTGTAGGATTATGGAACATGTTTTATTCTCAAGTATTATGACATTTTTGGAAAATGAACCTCCTCTATAAAAATCAGCATGGATTCCGCAAACAGAGATCCTGCCAAACTCAGCTCGCTCCGTTCCTCCATCAGATCCACAGCGCAGTGGACAACGGCGCTCAGGCTGATAGTGTGTTCCTTGATTTCAGTAGGGCATTTGACAGCGTCCCGCATTGCCGTTTAATGAAGAACATACGAGCTTACGGAGTATCGGAGCAGAACTGCAATTGGATTCAAGACTTTCTTGCAGATAGAACTCAACACGTCGCTCTTAACGGAACTATATCACCAGATGTAAAGTTAATATCCGGAGTACCACAGGGAAGTGTGATAGGACCGTTGCTGTTTACAGTATATACAGTATAAACGATCTAGTAGAAAGCGTCGAATGGTCTTTAAGGCTATTCGCAGATGTTGCAGTTGTTTCTACCAAAGTAGCAAGGCCAGAAGATAGAATTTGCAGATCGTCCTGCAGAGAATTAATGAATGGTGCAGACTCTGGCAGTTGACCCTGAATGTAAATAAATATAACATACTGCGCATACATAGGAAAAGAAATCCACTACTGTACAGCTACACTAATGATGACAAACAGCTGGAGACAGTGTCTGCTGTGAAATACCTAGGCGTAACTATCCAGAGCGACCATATAAAACAAATAGTGAGAAAAGCAGACACAAGACTCAGATTCATAAGAAGAATCTTATGAAAATGTAATTCATCCACGAAAAAAGTGGCTTATAAGGCGCTTGTTCACCCGATTATTGAGTACTGTTCACCTATCTGAGATCCCTATCAGGTAGAACTGATAGAGAAGATCCAACGAAGAGAAGCGCGTTTCGTCACAGGGTCGTTTAGCTGGCGGGAGAGCGTAACGAAGATGCTAAACAAACTCCATTGGCAGACGTTACGAGAGAGAAGTTGCGCATCATGGAGAGATTTACTACTGACATTTCGGGACAGCACCTTCCCCTCACATACATCTCGCGTGTTGACCACGAAGAGAAAATTCCAGAAATTGGAGCCAATACAGAGTCTTACCGGCAGTCATTCTTCCCACGCAACATCGCGAGTGGAACAATGTCGTAAGGATCAGATAGTGGTACCGAAAGTACCCTCCGCTCGGAGTATGATGTAGATGTAGATGATGACTGATGGTAGGGTGCGAGTGTGGCGCAGATCCCACGAAGGCACTGATACAAGTTTTCAAGGGGGGATTCCGGTCGTTTTTGGGGAGGAGACCAGACAGCGACGTCATCGATCTCATCGGATTAAGGAAGGACGGGAAAGGAAGTCGGCCGTGCCCTTTCAAAGGAATCATCGTGGCATTTTCCTGGAGCGATTTAGGGAAATCACGGAAAACCTAAATCAGGATGGCCGGAAGCGGGATTGAACTGGATTGCCACTGCGCTACCTCGCTCAGTGCAAGCCACTGGCCACTTTGAAAGCTGGTGGTGGCTCCATAATGGTGTGGGCTGTGTCTACATGCAATGGACTGGGTGCTCTGGTCCGACTGAACCGATCATTGACTGAAAATGGTGCCGTAATTGTTCGCGATTCGTTTAAAGAACATTCTGGACTATTCGATCAAATGATTTGGCCACCCAGATCGCCCGACAGGAACCCCATCGAGCATTTATGCGACGTAATCGAGAGGTCAGATCGTGCACAAAATCCTGCACCGGCAATACTGTCGCAATCATGGAGGTCTATAGGGGCAGTCTGGCTCAGTATTTCTTCAGGGAACGTCCATGCCACGTTGAGCTACTTCACTACGTCGCACGAAGGAGGTCTGACACGATATTAGGAGGTATCCCATTCCTTTTGTATTCTCACTGTCTACTGATATCTATGTCACCCATCTGCAGCACTTATAAACTGTGACATGTACATGTTGTACAAGGACATACGACAGTTTACATTTTGTATTGACCAGTGAGAAGAATTGAACATCTAAACCTCATTACTCATGGAGACTACACAAATTTG
This sequence comes from Schistocerca serialis cubense, assembly GCF_023864345.2. Classification (NCBI taxonomy): domain Eukaryota; kingdom Metazoa; phylum Arthropoda; class Insecta; order Orthoptera; family Acrididae; genus Schistocerca; species Schistocerca serialis. The sequence continues at coordinate 730,209,020 of NC_064641.1, forward strand.
AATTGTAGCTGTTTGTGTTTGTTTTAATGCATTTAATAACTGTAATTCTATATTTGCTGTAACAGATTGGAAGATGTCTAATGCAGAAAAGACTATGCATACTACAGTGCATATGCGATCAAAGATGAAAATAATTGTAGTATTGTATCTCGTTACTACCTAAGATAGTGTCTAGCAGTCTGCTTCCCCTCACGAGATGTGGAAGAGTGAAACCTAGTGCCGGCTTATAGTGTCCTCCTCTCCGGTAGCACAAAGGGGGCCACGGAGGTACACGTCATTACCTGACAGACGGATCACTATCAACGGTATCGTATGCCCTGTGCCTCACCGCGCAGAGACTTGGTACGTAATTCAGAAGAACGGCACATGATCTAGAGGTAATAAACGTTAACCTAATTTCACTCTTGCCCTGGCGGGTAAAATAACAATGGAGCAAATTTCTATTGCATCCTGAAAGGGAACGCCTATAAGGTAAATTAATTGGCACAATTAAAGTGTGGGCTGAGCAGACGAGATGGTGTGGCGAGGATTAATCATGAAACGCGCCAGCGCTCTTCTAACAGGCAGCCTTCCAACTGGTTTGTTTCGACTCGCCACTAATTTCTCTCCTGTGCCAAACTCTTCATATCAAAGTAGCAGTTGCATCCTACATTCTCAATTATTTCCTACACGTATTCCAATCTCTTCAGTTCTTCATCTCCTTCGTGATCACCAATCCTGATGTTAAGTTTCTCGTTGTCCTCATTTCATCTATTTCTCATTATTTTCTGTACTCATTAGACCGTTCATTCCATTCAACAGATCTCGTAATTCTTCTTCACTTTCACTGAGGATAAAAATGTCATCAGCGAACCTTGTCATTGATATCCTTTCACCTTCAGTTTTAATTCTACCCATGAACCTTTCTTTTATATCCGGCAATGCTTCTTCAACGTATAGATTGAACAGTAGGGGCGAAAGACTACATCCCTGTCTTACAACCCTTTTTAATCAGAGCACTTCGTTCTTCGTCTTCCATTCTTATTGTTACTTCTTTGTTCTTGTACATACTGTCTATTACCCGTCTTTCCCAACAACTTGTCCCTGTTTGTCTCAGAATTTCGAACATCTTTCACAATTTGACATCGTCGAACGCTTTCTCCAGGCCGGCAAACACTCTGAACGTGTCTTGATTTTGCTTTAGTCTTGCTTCCATTATCAACCATAACCTCAGAACTGCCTCCCTCCTGCCTTTACCTTTCCTTAAGCCAAACTGATCGTCATTTAACAGATCCTTAATTTTCTTTTCCATTCTTCTGTTTATTATTACTGTCAGCATTAAAGTCGCATGACCTGTTAAGCTGATTGTTCGATAATTTTTCACACTTCCCTGCTCTTGCAATCTTCGTAATTGTGTAACTGACGTTTTTCCTCAGGTCTGTTGGTTTATCGCCAGTCACATACATTCTGCACACCAACGTGAATAGTTGTTTTGTTGCTATTTTACCCAATAATATTAGAAATTATGGTGGTACATTATCCTTCTCTTTCCCATTTATTCATCTTAAGTCCTCCAAAGCTCTTTTTGGTTCGCACTACTGGTGTAACGTTGCCTGGAAGTGGAAGGGCCGGGCCAAATAAGGGTTGAACATCTTTCGTATGAAGATTTTTGTTAACAGTTGTCAGAAAAATAACTTTATTAATTAGGCCAACAGTACCTTTACATATTAAGACAAAAGGGGCAATTTAAATAAAATTATTTAAAAACAATTACTGATAATCGAGTAGCAATTCATCAGCTATTTCAGTGAGATCAAATAACAAAAAGTTATCGTGTTAATTCAAATATTTGCCCTCGACTCTGCAGATGTCAGATGAGAACATGAAGTATGAAACTTCTATTTACAACAAACGTTATTCTCTTTCCAAAAATATCCAAATCTTGTGTGCCACTGGTTTCTATTGTTGAAATATGTACAGCAAGTTTGAGTAAGAGAAGCAACATAATATTTCAGGAACTGAAGTTGCATAACAATCACCTAAAAGATTCTGTGAAAACTGTCTTCAAATAGTTATTCAACAAATTATTCTTGAATGTGGTTGACTAAAATGCACCAAATAATTGACATTTACTTAAGAAGGGGTTCATTAAAAGGGAACAAAAACAGTTAAAGTTCCTTGCTATGAAACCACCACACGTCGGACGATGTGTTCCGGACGAGCTGACCCGAAATTACGTAGGGCAGGCCCGATAAGTTTCTCACACACACCTTTTCTGAGCAACTTGTGGGAACACGTCCCAAGGCTCAAATATGCTGATGAACAGTGAAGTAATTTTTAAGTAAAACGAGTAAAACTATAAGTCGTCGGATTCTGCGCTGGCACTGCGGACAAGACAGTTGTGAAAATTTTCTAAAAGATCGAATCCTGCAGGGCTGTCCATAAATCCGTAAGAGTACGAGGAACTGAAGATCTCTTCTGAACAGCATGTTGCAAGGCATCCCAGATATGTTCAATAATGTTCATGTCTGGGGAGTTTGGTAACCAGTGGAAGTGTTTAAACTCAGAAGAGTGTTCCTGGAGCCACTCTGTAGTAATTCTGGACGCGTTGGGTGTCGCTTTGTCTTGCTGGCATTGCCCAAGTCCTTCGGAATGTACAGTCGTGCTCAAAAGTATCCGAACGACCTGAATTGCATTTCGCCTGATTCCCACGCAACCGGCATAACGCAGCTGTCTAGCAGGTCCTCTAATCGCTCCTTGTAACAGTCGTTTGACTATTGAAAATGGTTCCAACAAGTCACCACTAGAAAACACTGCTCTGTATCGCAATAACTCAAGATGTAAAGTAATACCACGATACTACAAATATCAGGGAACACCTTATCACAGATAAGACTGTCCTTAAGGCTTGTAAGCTTACATTTATTACAATAAATGACATACCTGAAACTTTACCACTCTCATTATTACGTCAGATAGGTAATGCACGTAGTAAGTTCGTCGTACTCATGATTTACTCCTGGAAGTAACATACCGTACTTATTATTTAACACAAAATGACATTAAAAATTTAAGTTATTCACGAGCAGCTAGTTGAGAATATGTATGAACTTCGAATGACACGATGAACCGTCTCGTTCTTCATATGGATTCAAACCCAGGTCATGCAGATTAAGCAAAGATTTCGTGACTGACGGAAACTAACAGTCATTCCTGACTAGGCATACAGGTCGTTCGGATACTTTTGAGCACGACTGTACAGTGGACTTGGATGGATGCAGGTGATCAGACAGGATGCCTACGTGCGTGTCACCTGTCAGAGTCGTATCTCGACGAGTCAGTGGCCCCATAGCATTACAGAGCCTCCACCAACTTGAACAGTCCTCTGTTGAAATTGAGGGACCATGGATTGATGAGGTTGTCTCCATACCCGTACACGTCCAACACTCGATACAACTTGAAACGAGACTTGTCCGATTAGGCAACATGTTTCCAGTCATCAACAGTACAGTGTCGTTGCTGATGGGCTTCAAGTTTTGTGTCGGGCAATCAATGGTACACGGGTGGGTCTTTGGTTCCGAAAGCCCATGTTGATGACGTTTCGTTGAATGGTTCGCAGGCTGACACTTGTTGTTGGCCCAGCATTGAAATCTGCAGCAATTTGCGGAAGGGTTGCACTTGCGTCATGTTGAACGATACTCTTCAGTCGTCGTTGGTCCCGTTCTTGCATTATCGTTTTCCGGCCGCAGCGATGTCGTAGATTTGATGTTTTATTGGTTTTCTCATATTCACAGTACACTCGTGAAATGGTCGTATGGGAAAATCTCCATCACTGGCCCGGAGAAGCTGTGTCCCTTCGCTCGTGCGCCGACTATACCACCACGCTGAATCTCACTTAAATCTTTATAACCTGCCATTGTAGCAACAGTAACGGATCTGACAACTGCGCCAGACACCTGTTGTCTTATATAGACTTTGCCGACCGCAGCCCCGCATTCTGCCTCTTTACATATCTCTGTATTTGAATACGCATGCCTATACCAGTTTCTTTGGCGCTTCAGTGTAGATCTACGATATACTACGTAAGATGGAGCACATGGAGCGGCAACATAACACGTAAAATCTTCGTAATTTCGGCTTTCCCTCCCCACTCCCCCTCTTTTCCTGTGGATGAAATGCCGTCAGTACAACAAACGTTAACGATCTCGGTTACGGGGACATTTCTGGAAACCGAAATTCTCCTCTGTAGCAACCAACATGAGTTCCGAAAACAACTGTCGTGTCAAATCCAGCTCGCTCTCTTCGTCCACAAGACACAGAAAGCAGTAGACGCAGACGCACAGATAGATACCGTGTTCCTTGATTTCCGAATTACATTCGATATAGTTCTGCTAGGCCGCCTAATGAACAAAATAAGAGCGTATGGAATATCAGACCAGATGTGCGACTGGTCTGAAGAGTCTCCACCAAACAGGACACTGTATGTCATTCTGAATGGAGAAATGACTTCAGAAGTAAAAGTAACTTCGGGCGCTCCTCAGGGAACCCTTATAAAACCATGACTTTCCGCAGTATATGTGAATGCCCAAGTAAATAGCGTTAGAAGTTTCCTGAAGTTTCTCGCGGTGATGTTGTTCTACTCAGAGATGCCGTGACATGAGAAAATTGTAGCGAACTGCAGAAAGACCCGTAGATGATCGACGCTTGGTGCAGAAGTGCCAGTTGACCCTCAACATAAACTCGTATAACGTCCTGCTAATACAGAGGTAGAATGATCCTTTATTGTATGACACGAAATTGGAGAACAATCACTGGAAGCAGGTGCATCCATGAAATATCTAGGAATATGCGTAAGGAACAATATGAAGTGGAATGAGCACACAAAATTAATCACAAATAAGGCAGGCGCCAGACTAAGATTCATTGGAAAAATCCTCAGAAAATGTAGTCCATCAGCAACGGAAGTAGCTTACGAAACATTCACTCGACCAATACTTGATTACTGCTCGTCAGTGTAGTATCTGTACCAGATATGCCTGATAGAGAAGATCCAAAGAAGAGCCGCACGATTCGTTACAGTTTCGTTTAGTACACTCGACAGTGTCACGGAAATTCTCAGTCAACTCCAGTGCTAGACGCTGCAAGAAAAGCGTTCTTCATCTCGTTCTCGTCTACTGCTAAAGTTCCGAGAACGTCAACCAATATATTGCCTCCTCCCACGTATAACTCGCGAGAAGACCATGAAGCAAAAATCAGAGGGCTTGGAGCCCACACGGAGGCTAACAAGCAATCGTTTTTCGCGCGAATCGTTCGCGACTGGTATAGGAAAAGGGGGAATTGACACTAGTACACGAATATGAAGATGGCATCTGTCCTTCCGGACATGTCCAAATGAACAGAGGTCATCTTCATATGGATAAGGCTTACTGGCCAATGTTCTTCTTCAGTGCGGATGCACTTACATTGCCCGAACCTTACGGGAATCGGTAGATCGACTGCCGCGACTAATGAGTATAGTGAGCAGGGGCACTACGAATGTAGTGTGTGGACAGGAAGGTGGAACCGCGGGTCTCACGGGGAGCATGCCAGAGATAAGTGGCTGCAGTCGCTCTGTATCCTCGATGGCTCAGACGGATAGAGCGTCTGCCATGTAAGCAGGAGATCCCGGGTTTGAGTCTCCGTCGGGACACACATTTACAACTGTCACCGTTGATATTTATTAACGGCTGTAAGTAGCTAAAGGCCTGGATTTCATTGCAATTTCACTAGTACACAAAGTTCCACCGTAAGGTGGTTTGCGGAGTTGATATGTAGATGTAGCTGTAATCAACATCATTAGCTTATATTCCACCGTATTACACATATGGAATAATATCTTGTAAACGATAACACAGGCGCCAATCAGAAACATGTCTTGACACAACCACACCACTGAAATAATATGTCAATTGGATATGACAGACTCATTCGTACCTGAAGCAACTTAAACGGTATACCACTTTAGACTGTGGTAGTAACACGAACAGAAGAAGGGAGAGGAGGCGGGGTGGTAAGGGATGGGGCGGGGGGTGGGAGGGGGAAACTTGGGGAACTAATGTTCCACCAATAACGTGCTTAAAGCGGTTATGGTCGCAATGCGCCGGACATTCGGTGCATTTTTAATCGTTTATTACAAGCGATGTTAAATAAAACCATAAGGAGTAAGGGACGTGAGCTTGGCTGCAGATGGGGAGCTGCAACTGGCTGTGCCCAATGGTAATCAGGCTCAGGAGTGATCTGTTGCAACATACGTACAGTAACTAAGCGCTATGGGGGACACGATGGCCTCAGGAGACGACCGCTTCGAGTTAGTAACGAGATGGAGGAAAATACTTGTTGTGTGTTCACCGCAGCAGAATACTTCTCTAGTAAATATTATACGATGACATACACCATGTGATCAAAACTACCCGGACACCATGCTGAAAATGACTTACAAGTTCGTGGAGCCCTCCATCGGTGATGCTTGGAATTCAGTATGGTGTTGGCCCACCCTTAGCCTTGATGACAGCTTCCACTCTCGCAGGCACACGTTCAGTCGGGTGCTGGAATCTTTCTTGGGGAATGGCAGCCCGTTCTTCACGGAGTGCTGCACTAAGGAGAGGTATCCATGTCGGTCGGTGAGGCCTGGCACGAAGTCGCCGTCCCGAACCATCCCAAAGGTGCTCTATAGGATTTAAGTCAGGACTCTCTGCAGGCAAATACATTACAGGGACGTTATTGTCGTGTAACCACTCGGCCACACCCGTGCATTGTGAACAGGTGCTCGATCGTGTTGAAAGATGCAATCTCCATCCCCGAATGGCTCTTCAACAGTAGGAAGAAGAAGGTGCTTAAAACATCAGTGTAGGCCTGTGCTGTGATAGTGTCACGCAAATCAACAACGGGTGCAAGCTCCCTCGATGAAAAACACAACCACACCATAACACCACCGCCTCCGAATTTTAGTGCTGGCACTACACACGCTGGCAGAATACGTTCACCAGCATTCGTCATACCCACACCTCGCCACATTGTGTACCATGATTCGTCACTCCACACAGTGTTTGTCCATTGTTCAATGGTCCGATGTATACGCTTCTTACACCAGGCGAGGCGTCGTTTGGCATTTACCGGCGTGATGTGTAGCGTATGAGCAAACGCTCGACCATGAAATCCACGTTTTCTCACCTTCCGCCTAACTGTCATAATACTTGCAGTGGATCCTGATGCAGTTTGTAATTCCTGTGTGAGGGTTTGAATAGATGTCTGCCTATTACACATTACGAACCTCTTCAACTGTCGACGGTCTCTGTCAGTCAACAGACGAGGTCGCCCTGTACGCTTTTGTGCTGTACGTGTCCCTTATCATTTCCACTTCACTATGACATCGGAAACAGTGGACCTGGGGATGTTTAGGAGTGTGGAAATCTTGCGTACAGACGTATGACATAAGTGGCACCCAATCACCTGACCACGTATGAAGTCCGTGAGTTCCGCGGAGCGCCCCATTCTGCTCTCTCACGATGTATAATGACTACTGTGATCGCTGATATGGAGTACCTGGCAGTAGGTGGCATCACAATGCACCTAATATGAAAAACCTATGTTTTTGGGGATGTCCGGACACTTTCGATCACATAGTAAAGGATAAAACTTTTTGTATGTGCCCTGTATCAGTTGTGTTATTAATTAATTGAGAGATAAGAGCTTTACGAAAAAACTGTGGCCGAAGAAAGCGCGGAAGTTGTCGAAATTCTAATGGCGATGTTTAGTGTTGGTGGGAGTCAGTTTTGGCTTGAATTACATCTGGGGGAAAATTAGATTTCACTTGAGGTGAAGCTGTTATTACATTCTGATTTTGTCCTCATTATGCTTATCGGTACGAAAGCAAGTATATAGGCACCTTGACAGTATGTGACACCACAAGTTATTTTTGTAGAAAATGCTTATCAGGAGTGATGGAAGCGAAGTCATAAAAAGTTTTTACGAATCGTTCACTGCAAGAGCATAGTACATTTGGCTGCCTCGGACAAATATCAATTAATGGCATTCCTTTTCATTTTTCACTAGCTGTTCCCAGCCACCCATTACTGTGGCCCAGTCTGGTGAAATGGAATAGAAAGAAAAGAATAAATAGACGTTTCTGATATGAATGGGAACTGAATATACGTTCTAATCTCCTTCTCTCCCCATTCTCCCCGTCTCTGTCCATCTTCTCCTCTTACCTCCACTGTTCATCAGAGTAATGTGTAAAAATATGAAGTGAATCTGTCACTAACTTTCCGAAATTTTGGTAATAACTTTTCCCTTTTATGTATGAGGTAGTTATTTACATACCATATCTGTTTAAATAGGTATTTCAAATATATGCGTATTATAATGCAACGTTGTTTCAAAATTTCAAAGCAACATTTTTATTTAGACCGATGTAGATCTTCGTTTCCTGAAAACCTCAAATCTCTGTAACTTCTTCACCGGTTGCTTTGGAATTTTGACACAACGCTGCATTCACACCACGCATGTTGGACTGGGTTTATGCCAGACGCAACGTGTGCACCGAACCTAACGATCGTCATGTCGAACACTTGTTGTTGTGGTCTTCAGTCCAGAAACTGGTTTGATGCAGCTCTCCATGCTACTCTACCCTGTGCAAGCTTCTTCATCTCCAAGTACCTACTGCAACCTACATCCTTCTGAATCAGTTTAGTGTATTCATCTCTTGGTCTTTCTCTACGATTTTTACCCTCCACTACCCTCCAATTGGCAATCCCTTGATGCCTCAGAATATGTCCTACCAACCGATCCCTTCTTCTAGTCCTGTTGTGCCACAAATTTCTCTTCTCCTCAATTATATTCAATACCTTCTCATTAGTTATCTGATCTACCCATCTAATCTTCAGCATTCTTCTTTAGAACCACATTTCGAAAGCTTCTATTCTCCTCTTGTCCAAACTATTTATCGTCCATGTTTCACTTCCATACAAGGCTACACTCCATACAAATACTTTCAAAAATGACTTCCTTACACTTAAATCTATACTCGATTTTAACAAGTTTCTCTTCTTCAGAAACGATTTCCTTGCCATTGCAAGTCTACATTTTATATCCTCTCTACTTCGACCATCATCAGTTATTTTGCTCCCCAAATAGCAAAACTCCTTTGCTACTTTAAGCGTCTCATTTCCTTATCTAATTCCCTCAGCATCACCCGACTTAATTCGACTACATTCCATTATCCTAGTTTTGCTTTTGTTGATGATCATGTTATATCATCCTTTCAAGACACTGTCCATTCCGTTCAGCTGCTCTTCCAGGTCCATTGCTGTCTCTGACAGAATCACAATGTCATCGGCGAACCTCAAAGTTTTTATTTCTTTTCCGTGGATTTTAATTCCTACTCCGAATTTTTCTTTTGTTTCCTTTGCTGCTTGCTCAAGATACAGATTGAATAACATCGGGGAGAAGCTACAACCTTGTCTCACTCCCTTCCAAACCGCTGCTTCGCTTTCATGCCCCTCGCCTCTTATAAATGCCATCTGGTTGTTATTACATAGTAAATAGGAGTTACATCTGTACATCTTGTTTCCCATGTAACATGGAAACGAACCGTTTCCAGACAAGGGTTCCTGTGTAAAAGATGATCTAGTGAGTCGCCTCTACAAACTCCAGAAGTGTGTTACATGAATTGTGAAACATACTGCATAAATGATTGTGTAGTACTTCCGTGTTTGTTCTGACTATTTTCAACTACACAATGGACAGAAGCAATTACGTCCACAAATTTTTCTGACACCTTCTTCTACGCGTTCTGTGTGCATAAAAATATATATTTTTTGCTTCATGTACGCATACTTGAGCGTATTTCTCCGTTTGTTCTGTCTCTTGTCTTCGGAGAACATCCGACAAAATTTACATAACTGTATTTCACGATCTTCAGTTGTATCTCAATTGTTTTTGTCGAGTATAAAACGGCGCCTGATCAGTGACGAAACCGATTACGCAGTCGTGTATGGCTGCATAACGGAATGGATCGGCAGAGACTAGACTGAGCAGCTGCGCCGGACTCCCGGCGGCAGGAAACTCGCGATTCGGCAGTCCCGGAAGAGCAGCGAAGCCCTCACGCGGAAGCAATGCGGACTGCATTCACGCCACCGGAAGCGCGCTGTCTGGCGGGCGTAAAACGCTGCACTAGTTCCAGCTCGCGGATATGAGACATAAACCTCTCAACCTAGTATCACAACCGACTGCAGGCGCCAGAACCGGCGCGGAAGATGCTGTCCGTTCTGCAGTCGTACACTGCTGGCCATACAAAATGCATCACCAACAAGGACCGGAGATATCACGGCCAAATTGATTTGGTAGATAATACGTTGTCCAAAAATCACATAAATGAAATAAGGCCCCATGTGAAATGCGGAAGATGATGAAATCAGTATTAAATGTTGCCGGTTGCTGTCAATGCTACCTATAACAGCTGCTGCGCGCCTCGGCATCCAATCAAAGAGGCTGTAACGCCGGAAATGCATATCCTCCTATTTCTTCTATTGTACTATAAATTTTTTCCTTATTTTGTTACCTGAAGATATGATATTTCCATGTCTTGTGTTTTACAATATATATATATATATATATATATATATATATATATATATATATATATATATATACAGTACAGGGTCTATACAAGGGCGATGTACTTGACGACAATATTATGGAAATGGAAGAGGATGTAGATGAAAATGAAATGGGAGATATGATACTGCGTGAAGAGTTTGACAGAGCACTGAAAGACCTGAGTCGAAACAAGGCCCCCGGAGTAGACAACATTCCATTGGAGCTACTGGCGGCCTTGGGAGAGTCAGTCCTGACAAAACTCTACCATCTGGTGAGCAAGATGTATGAAACAGGCGAAATACCCTCAGACTTCAAGGAGAATATAATAATTCCAATCCCAAAGAAAGCAGGTGTTGACAGATGTGAAAATTACCGAACTATCAGTTTAATAAGTCACAGCTGCAAAATACTAACACGAATTCTTTACAGACGAATGGAAAAACTAGTAGAAGCCAACCTCGGGGAAGATCAGTTTGGATTCTGTAGAAACACTGGAACACGTGAGGCAATACCGACCTTACGACTTATCTTCGAAGAAAGAGTAAGGAAAGGCAAACCTACGTTTCTAGCATTTGTAGACTTAGAGAAAGCTTTTGACAATGTTGACTGGAATACTCTCTTTCAAATTCTAAAGGTGGCAGGGGTAAAATACAGGGAGCGAAAGGCTATTTACAATTTGTACAGAAACCAGATGTCAGTTATAAGAGTCGAGGGACATGAAAGGGAAGCAGTGGTTGGGAAGGGAGTAAGACAGGGTTGTAGCCTCTCCCCAATGTTGTTCAATCTGTATATTGAGCAAGCAGTAAAGGAAACAAAAGAAAAATTCGGAGTAGGTATTAAAATTCATGGAGAAGAAATAAAAACTTTGAGGTTCGCCGATGACATTGTAATTCTGTCAGAGTCAGCAAAGGACATGGAAGAGCAGTTGAATGGAATGGACAGTGTCTTGAAAGGAGGATATAAGATGAACATCAACAAAAGCAAAACAAGGATAATGGAATGTAGTCTAATTAAGTCGGGTGATGCTGAGGGAATTAGATTAGGAAATGAGACACTTAAAGTAGTAAAGGAGTTTTGCTATTTGGGGAGCAAAATAACTGATGATGGTCGAAGTAGAGAGAATATAAAATGTAGACTGGCAGTGGCAAGGAAAGCGTTTCTGAAGAAGAGAAATTTGTTAACATCGAGTATAGATTTAAGTGTCAGGAAGTCATTTTTGAAAGTATTTGTATGGAGTGTGGCCATGTATGGAAGTGAATCATGGACGATAAATAGTTTGGACAAGAAGAGAATAGAAGCTTTCGAAATGTGGTGCTACAGAAGAATGCTGAAGATTAGATGGGTAGATCACATAACTAATGAGGAAGTATTGAATAGGATTGGGGAGAAGAGAAGTTTGTGGCACAACTTGACCAGAAGAAGGGATCGGTTGGTAGGACATGTTCTGAGGCATCAAGGGATCACCAATTTAGTATTGGAGGGCAGCGTGGAGGGTAAAAATCGTAGAGGGAGACCAAGAGATGAGTACACTAAGCAGATTCAGAAGGATGTAGGTTGCAGTAGGTAATGGGAGATGAAAAAGCTTGCACAGGATAGAGTAGCATGGAGAGCTGCATCAAACCAGTCTCAGGACTGAAGACCACAACAACAACAATATATATATATATATATATATATATATATATATATATATGTCGATGTATAATTGGTTTGCTTTGTAAATATTATTTGTATTTTTACGCTGGGTCTTGCCTAGGGAAAACTATGGTATCGAACGAGTACATCGATAGGTCATGTGGAGAACCAAAGTGTTTAGGATCTTGGGTAATGTTAACTTTGCCACGTGGAACACGGGCAGAGCAGAGTCTGGCTGGAGTAGGGCGGTGGAGCAGGTGTGTTGAGTGACGCTCCCGCGAGTTGGCGCGCTTTCGGGTTTTGGCAGCATGTAATTGCGCTCGACGTGCTATGATAGATTCTGGCACGGTGTCGCGGACGGGAAACATTAGCTAGCACACATCAAGAGCCCGTTTCGCCTGGTGACCGTGTCGAGAAGAAGGCGCGCCAACATCCAGCTTCTCCAACAGCGACGGCCGACAATAAGTGATTTTCGCCACCTCCTCGATCGACGACTTCAAACGTTCAATCAATCAACAAGGAAGACTGAAAGCACGTAATGTTTTAGAACTGTATGGCAGACCTCAGCTTTTCAAACTGTTCCATTTGCATCACTGAAATACAGCAACTTAACATGAACCTTTGCTGCTCATTGTCCCAATTGCATTACCAAGCTGGGTCCCTTCCTTTTCCGAAATGGACCCGAGTGTCATTGAAATTCAAACGCCAGCATTCATTTCACTGCTTTAATTTCAAAGTTCAGTTAAAGTATTCATAGCTATCTACAATAACCAAACAGAACTAATTTAGATTACACAAGCACAAATTAAGAGTGCGAGTTTTGTTACCATATTTTAGCTTACCTGTGATTGCAGCTCAGCTTGGTATGTACTAAATTTTACTATTGTTAAAAATCATTTAATTCAAGCTTAAAGTTAAATCTCTTATTTCTAAATTGCGTAGATTCAAGTTGCTTTTGAGATGATTCTTGAGGTAGCCCAAGACTAACCTTATTTAATTTAATTTCGTAGTGCTTCAGAAACAAAGTTCACTATTAATTTCAGTCACTAACTTAACTTTGAATTTTGTGGTTTTATTAACAGTTTTGCTAAATTAAGACAGATTGTGGCGAAATTTATTACTTCTGACAAACATTCAGTTTTCACACAACACGTGTCAACCTTCAATTGCCACGCTTTTAGTGCTAATTATATGTGCATTAACCCTTCTTTTTCAGTTATCATAGTATTGTCCATAGGACTGGCGACCGTAATTTTCCCCAAATGTCAAATATCTAATTAACGCCAGTTGATTGTTAACGTAACAACCGCACATTTACTTTCTTTATTAACTTTACCTTTTTTCAAAATTAATTTCCACCAATTTCATTTGCATTTTTCCTTTCACTTAGATGCAACCTTTCCTCCCTCTTTACCAACAGATTAACCTCGGTGACGATTGCTTTTCCCCAAATTTCCATTTGGTACACGCGGTTTAATTTTTCAATGTCATAAAGGTCGGTAAGTGAGGGGGAGGTTACAAGGCTCTGAATGTGTTGTTAGAGTAGAGCAGGCCATACTGCTTCCACATATTGCGAAAGTTGATCAGGTGCAGCAGCGGGTGGTGTAACATGGGCCAGTGATTCTGCAGTAATCGACTAGACGTTTTCAATAGGTGAGAGATCAAGAGAACAGGGTGGCCAAGGCATCAGTACAGTCCGATGGGCAACGAAGTCTTGAACACAGCTTGCCACGTGTGGTCGTGCGTTATTCTGTTGGAATGTGGCCATCGGCAAGCTGCGAAGGTACGGGAGGACAACAGACTCCACCATTTCAGAGCTGTAGCGCTGGCCGGCTAGTGTACAAGCAAAGCGTACTGAGGACAGGGATGGGGAGGGGGAGGGGGGGGGGCTGGGGCAGTAGAGCCCATTAGTACTGCAAACCATATTACCGGGTGCAGGACCAGCATGGCGAAGCGTAAGGCAACAGTTCAACAGTCTCTCGCCAATGTGTCTTCAGACTCTAATCCGACCATCGTGGCGGTGCAGGCAGATTCGGGATTTGTCGGTAAAAACAATGTCTTTCCATTCGGTTGTCCATGTCCCCACCGCACCATTGCCGGCGCAAACGTCTGTGACAGTGACTGAGTGGTAAACGCAGCAATGCACGCCTTGCGGATAGGGCACTCGGTTGCGAACGACGTCGAATGGTACGAGTGAACACAGCTTACTGCGCAACAGACCGAATTTGTTGTGATATGGTTCGTGATTGGCAGAGCGATTCATCACTGTCATGGGCGCAATATGCCTGTCATCACGTGTAGCGTTGCAACAAGATAGCTGCAATATTAGTCCCGTCGTTGCATCGTTCCCTCCTGTATCCAATGATTACAGATATGCATCACAGTTGCTTGGTTCTGTCCGATTTATCTGAAGGCTAATCCGCAATCCCTATAGGCGATTCTTCCACGGTTGAACTGCGAAACGTGCTCGAAAGATGCTAGCTGTCTTCTACCAGGCATACTGAAGTTGCTTACGCTAAACAACGGTACGAAAGAACAATTCGAGATGTCCACACAGCCGTTTGTTCCCGCTTTGTATGGTGCCGGTGATTTGCACCTTCAATGAAATGCTAATCATATGTACCTCTCGCCGCTGTATATGGATGCTGCAGATTTCACCTGATTTGGATGCTTCCTTCAGCATGTTGCATTTTGGGTGGCCAGCAGTGTATTTGAACAACTGTATGCCGCAGATTCGAATTCCTCAGCGTCAATGATTTCATCACCACAGCTTATATCATTTCTTAGCTGGAAGAACACATCACATTATCTTCGATGGAGAGTCATTGACAAATGTAGAATTAACCTCAGGTGTGCCCCAGTAAAGTGTATTGAGAGACCGCAGTGCAGCAGCAGTAAACAGGAGAGTGCAATGAGAGTGGGCGTAAACTCTCATCAGCATATTCAGTACGTTGATTTAATTGGTCACTATTTAGAGATATTTTCCCTGACATTTTTGTATAGCTATATGTGTGACTTATTCTGTTCTTCCATCATCACAGGTTCCTCTTAGGCTCTCGTAGAATTAAGTTAATGAGGTAATTCCCTTTCGTTAAAAATTTTCGAATCGTCGTATTGAATTTTTTGTAGCTATGGAGAGGTACAGCAATTACCTAACTTCTCATCTCCAAGGATATTCTATAGATTATATCGAGTAGTTTCTATACTACCTTTATGTCGAACTGTTGCTGTCTGAACGAGCCGACCAAAGATGCTGTCAAATGGTTCAAATGGCTCTAAGCACTATGGGACTTAACATCTGAGGTTATCAGTCCCCTAGACTTAGAACTACTTAAACCTAAGTAACCTAAGGACATCACAGACACCCATGCCCGAGGCAGGATTCGAACCTGCGACCGCAGCAGCCGCGTGGCTCCGGACCGAAGCGGCTAGAACCGCTCGATCACGGCGGCAGACAAAGATGCTTTATTTTGTTTCTCACCTAATTACAACATGGTTGCTACGGAATGTCACAAGAACGCACTTCAGCCTATTCATCGTATAGTTATATAAAGTTCAAAGCACGAAGTACATTTGGAATTATTTATCCCTTACAGACCGGAGGAAATACCTCCGCCTTGTTACGAGATGGCGGACTATGCAGATGACAAGAATCCGCAGACACGTCGATGTTCCACGTTCTGAGATCAGAGGTCTACATCCGGCAGGTATACATGTCACTGATCGTATCTACATCTACATCTACATTGATACTCCGCAAGCCACCCAACGGTGTGTGGCGGAGGGCACTTTACGTGCCACTGTCATTACCTCCCTTTCCTGTTCCAGTCGCGTATGGTTCGCGGGAAGAACGACTGTCTGAAAGCCTCCGTGCGCGCTCTAATCTCTCTAATTTTACATTCGTGATCTCCTCGGGAAGTATAAGTAGGGGGAAGCAATATAATCGATACCTCATCCAGAAACGCACCCTCTCGAAACCTGGCGAGCAAGCTACACCGCGATGCAGAGCGCCTCTCTTGCAGAGTCTGCCACTTGAGTTTATTAAACATCTCCGTAACGCTATCACGGTTACCAAATAACCCAGTGACGAAACGCGCCGCTCTTCTTTGGATCTTCTCTATCTCCTCCGTCAACCCGACCTGGTACGGATCCCACACTGATGAGCAATACTCAAGTATAGGTCGAACGAGTGTTTTGTAAGCCACCTCCTTTGTTGATGGACTACATTTTCTAAGCACTCTCCCAATGAATCTCAACCTGGTACCCGCCTTACCAACAATTAGTTTTATATGATCATTCCACTTCAAATCGTTCCGTACGCATACTCCCAGATATTTTACAGAAGTAACTGCTACCAGTGTTTGTTCCGCTATCATATAATCATACAATAAAGGATCCTTCTTTCTATGTATTCGCAATACATTACATTTGTCTATGTTAAGGGTCAGTTGCCACTCCCTGCACCAAGTGCCTATCCGCTGCAGATCTTCCTGTATTTCGCTACAATTTTCTAATGCAGCAACTTCTCTGTATACTACAGCATCATCCGCGAAAAGCCGCATGGAACTTCCGACACTATCTACTAGGTCATTTATATATATTGTGAAAAGCAATGGTCCCATAACACTCCCCTGTGGCACGCCAGAGGTTACTTTAACGTCTGTAGACGTCTCTCCATTGATAACAACATGCTGTGTTCTGTTTGCTAAAAACTCGTCAATCCAGCCACACAGCTGGTCTGATATTCCGTAGGCTCTTACTTTGTTTATCAGGCGACAGTGCGGAACTGTATCGAACGCCTTCCGGAAGTCAAGAAAAATAGCATCTACCTGGGAGCCTGTATCTAATATTTTCTGGGTCTCATGAACAAATAAGGCGAGTTGGGTCTCACACGATCGCTGTTTCCGGAATCCATGTTGATTCCTACATAGTAGATTCTGGGTTTCCAGAAATGACATGATACGCGAGCAAAAAACATGTTCTAAAATTCTACAAGAGATCGACGTAAGAGATATAGGTCTATAGTTTTGCGCATCTGCTCGACGACCCTTCTTGAAGACTGGGACTATCTGTGCTCTTTTCCAATCATTTGGAACCCTCCGTTCCTCTAGAGACTTGCGGTACACGGCTGTTAGAAGGGGGGCAAGTTCTTTCGCGTACTCTGTGTAGAATCGAATTGGTATCCCGTCAGGTCCAGTGGACTTTCCTCTATTGAGTGATTCCAGTTGCTTTTCTATTCCTTGGACACTTATTTCGATGTCAGCCATTTTTTCGTTTGTGCGAGGATTTAGAGAAGGAACTGCAGTGCGGTCTTCCTCTGTGAAACAGCTTTGGAAAAAGGTGTTTAGTATTTCAGCTTTACGCGTGTCATCCTCTGTTTCAATGCCATCATCATCCCGTAGTGTCTGTATATGCTGTTTCGAGCCACTTACTGATTTAACGTAAGACCAGAACTTCCTAGGATTTTCTGTCAAGTCGGTACATAGAATTTTACTTTCGAATTCAATGAACGCTTCACGCATAGCCCTCCTTACGCTAACTTTGACATCGTTTAGCTTCTGTTTGTCTGAGAGGTTTTGGCTGCGTTTAAACTTTGAGTGGAGCTCTCTTTGCTTTCGCAGTAGTTTCCCAACTTTGTTGTTGTACCACGGTGGGTTTTTCCCGTCCCTCACAGTTTTACTCGGCACGTACCTGTCTAAAACGCATTTTACGATTGCCTTGAACTTTTTCCATAAACACTCAACATTGTCAGTGTCGGAACAGAAATTTTCGTTTTGATCTGTTAGGTAGTCTGAAATCTGCCTTCTATTACTCTTGCTAAACAGATAAACCTTCCTCCCTTTTTTTATATTCCTATTAACTTCCATATTCAGGGATGCTGCAACGGCCTTATGATCACTGATTCCCTGTTCTGCACATACAGATTCGAAAAGTTCGGGTCTGTTTGTTATCAGTAGGTCCAATATGTTATCTCCACGAGTCGGTTCTCTGTTTAATTGCTCGAGGTAATTTTCGGATAGTGCACTCAGTATAATGTCACTCGATGCTCTGTCCCTACCACCCGTCCTAAACATCTGAGTGTCCCAGTCTATATCTGGTAAATTGAAATCTCCACCCAAGACTATAACATGCTGAGAAAATTTATGTGAAATGTATTCCAAATTTTCTCTCAGTTGTTCTGCCACTAATGCTGCTGAGTCGGGAGGTCGGTAAAAGGAGCCAATTATTAACCTAGTTCGGTTGTTTAGTGTAACCTCCACCCATAATAATTCACAGGAACTATCCACTTCTACTTCACTACAGGATAAACTACTACTAACAGCGATGAACACTCCACCACCGGTTGCATGCAATCTATCCTTTCTAAACACCGTCTGTACCTTTGTAAAAATTTCGGCAGAATTTATCTCTGGCTTAAGCCAGCTTTCTGTACCTATAACGATTTCAGCTTCGGTGCTTTCTATCAGCGCTTGAAGTTCCGGTACTTTACCAACGCAGCTTCGACAGTTGACAATTACAATACTGATTGCTGCTTGGTCCCCGCATGTCCTGACTTTGCCCCGCACCCGTTGAGGCTGTTGCCCTTTCTGTACTTGCCCAAGGCCATCTAACCTAAAAAACCGCCCAGCCCACGCCACACAACCCCTGCTACCCGTGTAGCCGCTTGTTGCGTGTAGTGGACTCCTGACCTATCCAGCGGAACCCGAAACCCCACCACCCTATGGCGCAAGTCGAGGAATCTGCAGCCCACACGGTCGCAGAACCGTCTCAGCCTCTGATTCAGACCCTCCACTCGGCTCTGTACCAAAGGTCCGCAGTCAGTCCTGTCGACGATGCTGCAGATGGTGAGCTCTGCTTTCATCCCGCTAGCGAGACTGGCAGTCTTCACCAAATCAGATAGCCGCCGGAAGCCAGAGAGGATTTCCTCCGATCCATAGCGACACACATCATTGGTGCCGACATGAGCGACCACCTGCAGATGGGTGCACCCTGTACCCTTCATGGCATCCGGAAGGACCCTTTCCACATCTGGAATGACTCCCCCCGGTATGCACACGGAGTGCACATTGGTTTTCTTCCCCTCTCTTGCTGCCATTTCCCTAAGGGGCCCCATTACGCGCCTGACGTTGGAGCTCCCAACTACCAGTAAGCCCACCCTCTGCGACTGCCCGGATCTTGCAGACTGAGGGGCAACCTCTGGAACAGGACAAGCAGCCATGTCAGGCCGAAGATCAGTATCAGCCTGAGACAGAGCCTGAAACCGGTTCGTCAGACAAACTGGAGAGGCTTTCCGTTCAGCCCTCCGGAATGTCTTTCGCCCCCTGCCACACCTTGAAACGACCTCCCACTCTACCACAGGTGAGGGATCAGCCTTAATGCGGGCAGTATCCCGGGCAACCACAGTCGTAGTCCGATCAGGGGATGCGTGGGACGAGCTGGCCGTCCCCGACAAACCCCCATCCCGACCCCCACAGTGATGCCCATTGGCAACAGCCTCAAGCTGTGTGACCGAAGCCAACACTGCCTGAAGCTGGGAGCGAAGGGATGCCAACTCAGCCTGCATCCGAACACAGCGGTTGCAGTCCCTATCCATGCTAAAAACTGTTTTGCTAAGAACGTCTGAACTAATCTACAGAGAGCGCAAACAAATCGACAAAATTTAAACGGTTATTAAAATACAAGATTGCCTAGTAAACGCAGTAATGCTGCTACTTGCGCACTGCTGACACTGCTCGGCGGCGGAAGGAGACTAAGCGAAATTACACTATTCAGGTACTAAAACACGATGCTACACTCTCAAATACTATAATACGCCCGAAATTTATGAATTAAACAATGCAAGAACCAAAAACACGCAAAGAAATTAAGAATTAAACTATGTAACAAATGAGTGAGCGAGGAGTATACGACTTGCTGCTCAGCTGCTTATCCAACGGCGCCAGGGAGCACACTGACTGCGACCAACCGACACTGGCCGTTCAAAACAAAACAGTAGACAAACGACTACGCGAATTTACACTATTCAGGTACTAAAACGCGATGCTACAACTCTCAAATACTATAATACGCCCGAAATTTATGAATTAAACAATGCAAGAACCAAAAACACGCAAAGAAATTAAGAATTAAACTATGTAACAAATGAGTGAGCTAGGAGTATACGACTTGCTGCTCAGCTGCTTATCCAACGGCGGCAGGGAGCACACTGACTGCGACCAACCGACACTGGCCGTTCAAAACAAAACAGTAGACAAACGACTACGCGAATTTACACTATTCAGGTACTAAAACGCGATGCTACAACTCTCAAATACTATAATACGCCCGAAATTTATGAATTAAACAATGCAAGAACCAAAAACACGCAAAGAAATTAAGAATTAAACTATGTAACAAATGAGTGAGCTAGGAGTATACGACTTGCTGCTCAGCTGCTTATCCAACGGCGGCAGGGAGCACACTGACGTTGCAACCGACGAGGCACTATTAAATTTTGTTTTATACAACTTTTATTACTGATTACACACTTTCCCTGTATTTTCGTAATAATAAATAAGTGAGAATGTAAATCCTGGATTATTCATTTCCTATCATTGGTTAATCGTTCCAAATTATTGCACTAGTAATTTATGTTTGTTTAAAATCATGCAGATATGTTCGTTAATAGTCTTCCAAACTTTATTGTGATAAAAATTGAAAGTTTCTTGTACAAAGACAACATCCAGTACTATTCTTTTTTCTGTGTATTCTAAATTGCAAGCATACTGCAAAGATGCTCTGTACGAAGCGATCGATTACAGAAGGTATCCAAACGGTTCTAGGCGCTACAGTGTGGAACCGCGCGACCGCTACGGTCGCAGGTTCGAATCCTGCCTCGGGCATGGATGTGTGTGATGGCCTTAGGTTAGTTTGGTTTAAGTAGTTCTAAGTTCTAGGGGACTGATGACCTCAGAAGTTAAGTCCCATAGTGCTCAAAGCCATTTGAACCATTTTTGAAGAGAAGGTATCACAGTATATGGCAAACAGAGTAGGGATAGCTAATGTGAGGCACTTTGCCGAGTGGTAGCGGTAAGCAGGCTGGAGCTAGCGTGGCCGCGTGTCCATCTGTAATCTGGCCGTTTGAAAATTAGGAAATTTGTGGTAAGGACTATGGGACCAAACTGCTTAGGTCATCGGTCCCTAGTGTTACGCACTACTTAATCTAACTTAAACTAACTTATCCTAATCACAACACCCACACCCACGCCCGAGGGAGGATTCGAACCTCCGGGGGGAGGGGGGGGGGGCAGGGCAGCCGCGCGTACCGTGACAAGACGCCTGAGACCGCAAAGCCACCCCGCGCGGCTGGCCGTTTGAACCACAGAATGCGTCTACTCTGGTCTGGCCTTTCTTGTCGGCAGCTACTGGGTGCTGCAGCTCTGCTATGGACGAGTAATTTATTATCTTGCTTTCATGGTGCTTTTTTTCTCAGGTCACGAGTTAAAAATGTATGGTGAGATGCAAGCTAGCATTGCGCAGCGCCGGCCGCGGTGGCCGAGCGGTTCTAGGCACTTCAGTCCGGAACTGCGCGACTGCTACGGGCATGGATGTGTGTCATGTCCTTAGGTTAATTAGATTTAACTAGCCTAAGTTTTGGGGGACTGATGACCTCAGATGTTAAGTCCCATAGTGCTCAGAGCCATTTGAACCGTTTTTGAACCAGTGCGCAGCTTGGAATACTATTATTTTGCAGCGTTTTGAACTTTTTAACTTGCATTTCCTTAGGTTCAAACTTAACGTTTCTCGTTCCTTGAAGTTATTAGTTTCGAGGCACATGGTAGAGAACAGGATTTTCTTTGGTCCATCCGCATAATAGACTTGTTGAAGTACCACGCACTCCTTTAATTAGATGTTTCCATCATTTTCCAATGCAAATAAAATTTTCGTTGTTTGGTTGTGTTCTTTTGTGGTGGTCCAGTGTGCCCCGTGTTTCATGTGCGGACAATTGCACCCATACTTGTCGTAGCAGTGATTATGTTTTACACGAAATACCAGGGCTGTTCGGAAAGTAAGTTCCGATTGACCACGAAATGGAAACCACTGTGAGAATACGATGAAGCTTTGCACATATGTGTTGGACAGCGTCTCTAGTATGCCCGTCGATCCCTCCACGTCGCTCTTTTCAGTTCTGAGCGAAAGTTGAGCACGTAAAGATGGCTAGAAAACGCAGTCTCCCGCCAAGTATGTGGTACTATTGAGAGATTTCGCCTCATGTCATGGAGCCCACATAATATAACTGTGATGTAGATCCTTCTTCGTGGCATTTCTCGGCCGCAGTCTGCAGGGGTAATGAAGATGCGCTTGCAGCGTTTTCGATGGTAAGTCATTGATTACCAACGACACCGCCCATAACTGGCTCTCGCTGAATTTCATCTCTACTCACAAGAACAGCTGGCTATGAAGACAACATTTTGGCACAAACAACGAACTGCAGATCAGAGTAGAGAATTGGAAGGAAGCAGAAGTGGCTGCCTTCTATCGCGGGGTTATTGGAAAGTTGGTACAACGCTACGACAAATGTCGGTCGGAGCTTGACTATGTAGACAAGTGGCTGGAAGGAGTAGCTAACTGTTGCACATAAAACATTTTTGATTTCAACATTGATATTCATTTCTCGACCGATTGGAACTTACTTTCCGAAAAGCACTCGTAATTGTCACTTGAATTGAAGCTTCTAATATTTAATCACAATCCTGCGTCACTCTTACACTCATGTTAGAGAATTTTATTACTTTCGTATTTTTGTGCGCAGACTGTAATCTGCATTTATCTGCAGTATGAGCCGTTACACCGTCTCTGCCTTCAGCAGGAATGCTAGTCAAAGTTATCCACTACTGTAACCAGTATTCACATTTTAAGAACTGCTCTCAGGAGAGCGCTACTTCCATCTTTGCATGACTTAGAAGTGTGAAGATAAATAAAGGCGTAGAGATTCGGACGGAACTGGTCGCTGATCATATCACGTTCAACATGACTGCTATGTATCTTTATGCTACAGGTTTCTGGGTAGAAAGGTGTTAGTTTAACAGATAGGGCCACGTATATTCATTATAAAGAAATATCCTGTGAGGTGGGTCACTTACAAATTCCTGAAATCAGATTAGGGTTTGTTAGAAGTGAGGGTGGTCTTGAAATTCCCTTAAATACTCATTCATGCTCGCTGTTCTCTCCGTTGCATAAATCAAACATAACTATCCTTAAATATGTTACTAGATTGCGTCATACATAATTTCATGGGTCTAAACTTTATATAATTTTATTCAGGGAATGTTTCTGAAGAAGTAATTGTATGTTTTCAGATGTTAAACAAAAAAGAGAATTTGCTTGCAATATTTAATTGGCCAAACAGTTCTTTCATTCATTGTGCATGAGAAAATCCTTAAGAGTCACATTTATTACACTTTTCACAAGTGATTATGCACAATGTACAAAAACTTCCTCCTGTAATAAAATGTGTGCTTTCAACAAAGTTAATAGTTCCACAGAAAATACATTCCTTTTTCAATTTAACAATACAGACTGAAGAGCCAAAGAAATCAATGTAGGACCCCTCCACAAGCACGCAGAAGTGCCACAGCAAGATGTGACATGGGCTTAACTGATGTCAGAAGTAGTTCTGGAGGGAACTGACACCATGAATCCTGCAGGGCTGTCCCTAAATCCGTAAGGGTACGATGGGTTGGAGATCCCTTCAAAATAGCACGTTGCAAGGCATGCCAGATGTGTTCAATAATGTTCATTTGTGGTGAGTTTGGTGGCCATCGGAAATTTTTAAGCCTAGAAGATTGCTCCTGGAGCCACTCTGCAGCAATTCTGGACGTGTGGGCTGTCGTATTGTCCTGCTGCCATTTCCCAAGTTCGTCGGAATGCACAATGGACATGAATGGATGCAGCTTAACAGACAGGATGCTTATGTACATGTCACCTATCAGAGTCGTATCTAGACTTATCAGGTGTCCCATATCACTCCAGCTGCACACGCCCCACATCATTACATAGCCTCCACTAGTTTGAACAGTCCACTGTTGACAAGCAGGGTCCATGGATTCATGGGGTTGTCTGCATACCCGTACATGTCCATCCGCTCGATACAATTTGAAGCGAGACTCGTCCGACCAGGCGACATGTTTCCAGTCATCAACAGTCCAATGTCGATGTCGACGGGCCCAGGAGAGTCGTAAAGCTTTGTCGTGCACTCATCAAGGTAAGGAATGAGGAGGTTCTACGCAGAATCGGAGAGGAAAGGAATATGTGGAAAACACTGATAAGGAGACGGGACAGGATGATAGGACATCTGCTAAGACATGAGGGAATGACTTCCATGGTACTAGAGGGAGCGGTAGAGGGCAAAAACTGTAGAGGAAGACAGAGATTGGAATATGTCAAGCAAATAATTGAGGACGTAGGTTGCAAGTGCTACTCTGAGATGAAGAGGTTAGCACAGGGAAGGAATTCGTGGCGGGTCACATCAAACCAGTCAGTAGACTGACGACAAAAAAAAGAAAAAAAAACATCAAGGGTACACCCGAGTGAGCCTTCAGCTCCGAAAGCCGCTGGCACTTGTTGATGGCCAAGAATTGAAACCTGGGGCAACTTGGGAAAAGATTGCACTTCTGCCACTGCACTTCTGCCACGTCGAACGATTCTCTTCAGTCGTCGTTGGTCCAGTTCTTGCAGGATCTTTTTCCGGCTGCAACGATGCCGTAGATTTGATGTTTTACTGGATTCCTGATATTCACGGTACACTCGTGAAATGGTCGTACAGGAAAATCCCCACTTCATCGATGCCTCGAAGATGCTGTATCCCATTGCTCGTGCGGAAACTATAACACCACGTACAAACTCACTTAAATCTTGGTAAACCTGCCATTGTAGCAGCTGTAACCGATCTAACAACCGCGCTAGACGCTTCTTGTCTTATATAGTCGTTGCCCACAGCAGCGCCTTTTCCTGCCTGTTTACAGATATCTGTATTTGAGTATGCATGCCTATACCAGTTTCTTTGGCGCTTCAGTGTATAATAATAAAATAAACACAGCTGTGTAGTTGCTTACTATTTTGACTGTAACACACTGAAGGCGTAACATAAAATTACTGATACCTGATCTCACTTGACTCTCCAGGAACGTAGTCCACCGAAATGTTCGAGACATTGCAACCACAAATTTTTCGTAGATGATGCAGTTACGTATACTGGAGAACTGACGGAAAAAGCCGCACTAATATTCGGTTATATCTTGATAAGATTTCAAAGTTGTGCAGAAGTGAACAACAAGCTTTAAATGTTCAAAAATATAAAAGTGTTAACTTTACAGAACGAAAAAACGTAGCATTCTACATTACTGGCCATTAAAATTGCTACACCAAGAAGAAATGCAGATGATAAACGGGTATTCATTCGACAAATATATTAAACAAGAACAAACATGTGAATACATTTTCACGCAGTTCGGGTGCATAGATCCTGAGAAATCAATACCCAGAACAACCACCGCTGGCCGTAATAACGGCCTTGATACGCCTGGGCATTGAGTCAAACACAGCTTGGATGGCGTGTACAGGTACAGCTGCCCATGCAGCTTCAACACGATACCACAGTTAATCAAGAATAGTAAATGGCGTATTGTCATGAGCCAGTTGCTCGGCCACCATTGACCAGACGTTTTCAATTGGTGAGAGATCTGGAGAATGTGCTGGCCAGGGCAGCAGTCGAACATTTTCTGTATCCAGAAAGCTCCGTACAAGACCTGTAACATGCGGTCGTGCATTATCCTGCTGAAATGTAGGGTTTCGCAGGGATCGAATGAAGGGTAGAACCACGGGTCGTAACACATCTGAAATGTAACGTCCACTGTTAAAAGTGCAGTCAATGTGAACAAGAGGTGACCGAGACGTGTAACCAATGGCACCCCATACCATCACGCTGGGTGATACGCCAATATGGAGATGACGAATACACGCTTCCAATGTGCGTTCACCGCGATGTCGCCAAACACGGATGCGACCATCACGATGCTGTAAACAGAACCTGGATTCATCCGAAAAATGACCTTTTGCCATTCGTGCACCCAGGTTTGTCGTTGAGTACATCATCGCAGGCGCTCCTGTCTGTGATGCAGCATCAAGGGTAACCGCAGGCATGGTCTCCAAGCTGATGGTCCATGCTCCTGCAAGCGTCGTCGAAATGTTCGTGCAGATGGTTGTTGTGTTGCAAACGTCTCCATCTGTTGACTCAAGGATCGAGACGTGGCTGCACGATCCGTTACAGCCATGCGGATAAGATGGCCTGCCATCTCGACTGCTAGTGATACGAGGCCGTTGGGATCCAGCATGGCGTTCCGTATTACCCTCCTGAACCTACCGATTCCATATTCTGCTAACAGTCATTGGATCTCGACCAACGCGAGCAGCAGTTTCGCGATATGATAAACTGCAATCGCGATAGGATACAATCCGACCTTTATCAAAGTCGGAAACGTGATGGTACGCATTTCTCCTCCTTACACGAGGCATCACAACAACGTTTCACCAGGCAACACCGGTCAACTGCTTTTTGTGTGTGAGAAATCGGTTGGAATCTTTCCTCACGTCAGCACGTTATAGGTGTCGCCACCGGCGCCAACCTTGTGTGAATGCTCTGAGAAGCTGATCATTTGCATATCACAGTATCTTCTTCCTATCGGTTAAATTTCGCGTCTGTAGCACGTCATCTTGGTGGTGTAGCAATTTTTATGGCCAGTAGTGTACAATATTAGTGAGGTAACTCACACAAATACTTGAGTCTATCTATTTCCACGAAAAGGAAATGGAACGATCAGATAGTTTCACTCTTAGGTAAAGCTGTTGGCAGACTTCGATTCATTGGTAAAATGCTAGGTAAATGCAATGACGAATACTTTTCAATATTGATCATCTGAGTGGGAGCCATACCAAATACGTAGCACTGTCAGAGGATACTGAACGTACGCATAGAAGACCAGCATGGTTGGTTACAGGCTTGTTCCGCTCTTTGGAGAACGTTACAGAAATTCAAACGTACCTTTCCTACGCGCTTCGCAGCTTCTGCGGTGTCGCGCATGTTCTCGGCCGCTGACAGAAATCACAGTCTTAGCTATGTGCAGCATTTGCGACAAATTAAGGCGACTTATTTTTCCGCTGAGTTACTCGGAAACGTTTATTAGCAGGCTCGGATGAATTATCTGCGTTGTTGCAATTATAAATTCAGTATACATAAGGGTGCGGGCCTTGCTTTGATCTTTGAGATGGTTTTAAGCTTCTTATCACACGTATCTCAATTACTAAATCTCTACAGCAATCCAACTATTTTCAGAAAGATTCCGAGGTCTGACCCCTGGACTGCAATACGTATACCGCTTACAATTCCTATACCCCCTCCAGCTGACTCGTAATAAAACAGGAATACAGTTCGACGTCAGTAAGGGAAGTAAATTCATTGACATTGATTAACTCTAGTAAAGACCACTCTCTAACATTACTTCTTGTCCTGCCGAACAACTCCATACTGCTTATACCGCAACACTCACCAAGTGAAACAGGAAAGTCCCGAAGCAGATTTCCACGGTCGCGCACGAGAAAATACTTTAGAATTCACTGTAGGTTTTCTGTATAGCGAATGTGGCGTTGTTGATCACAAAATGTTCAGTAACTCCCGACGTCTGAAATGACAACAACAGTAAAACGATCTTAGCCCAGAGGACACACGACTTGCTACCTGACGCTCACTGTCCGGCCAACTCATAGATTTCGCGAGCTCAAGTCCGATATGTACATGACATCTAAAGATTTTCGTTCCATTTTGACAGTTCTTTCGTGCTGTGTAGTTTTTTTACGAGACGATAGTGGAAACCTGTAAGAAACAAGACAATATTCATCAAGAAGTTTTTTTTTCAGAGATGGGGCCCCTCCACGCCCGCACCAACGTGGTGACCAGACCAAAAGTTCTACTGTCACCTCCGTCAACATGTTAGTTATCTAGTAAGTGGATCACAGGATTCTGGGCTGTGATGTTATCCGTGCATCTAGGGAAGACTACGCATTATCACGGTCCATCAGGTGATAGATGGTGGACGAAGCGCGAGTGAGGATAGCAATTTGAAGAGCAGAGGGAAAGAAGTGCCAAGGCTCGTGCCGTGGGAAAAAAAACCTATGCGACAGTGGGATGGGTAGTAAGAGCAGTTGTGGCTTACTAGCTGCGATAGTTCATGCAAGGTTGAATTTGTTAGTATGGGTATCATGTATCATTACCGTGGCAAGCGATGGCGATGTATCCCAGTTGCTGCAGTCGCTACATTCCTGGAACAATCAATATCGTTATACCGGGTGTTACAAAAAGGTACGGCCACACTTTCAGGAAACATTCCTCATACACAAAGAAAGAAAATATGTTATGTGGACATGTGTCCGGAAACGCTTACTTTCCATGTTAGAGCTCATTTTATTACTTCTCTTCAAATCACATTAATCATTGCATGGAAACACACAGCAACAGAACGTACCAGCGTGACTTCAAACACTTTGTTACAGGAAATGTTCAAAATGTCCTCCGTTAGCGAGGATACATGCATCCACCCTCCGTTGCATGGAATCCCTGATGCACTGTGCAGCCCTGGAGAATGGCGTATTGTATCACAGCCGTCCACAATACGAGCACGAAGAGTCTCTACATTTGGTACCGGGGTCGCGTAGACAGGAGCTTTCAAATGCCCCCATAAATGAAAGTCAAGAGAGTTGAGGTCAGGAGAGCTTGGAGGCCATGGAATTGGTCCGCCTCTACCAATCCATCAGTCACCGAATCTGTTGCTGAGAAGCGTACGAACACTTCGACTGGAATGCGCAGGAGCTCCATCGTGCGTGAACCACATGTTGTGTCGTACAAGGCACATGTTCTAGCAGCACAGGTAGAGTATCGCGTATGAAATCATGATAACGTGCTCCATTGAGCGTAGGTGGAAGAACATGGGCCCAATCAAGACATCAGCAACAATGCCTGCCCAAACGTTCACAGAAAATCTGTGTTAATGACGTGATTGCACAATTGCGTCTGGATTCTCGTCAGCCCACGCACGTTGATTGTGAAAATTTACAATTTGATCACATACTAGCCGGCCGAAGTGGTCGTGCGGTTAAAGGCGCTGCAGTCTGGAACCGCAAGACCGCTACGGCCGCAGGTTCGAATCCTGCCTCGGGCATGGATGTTTGTGATGTCCTTAGGTTAGTTAGTTTAACTAGTTCTAAGTTCTAGGGGACTAATGACCTCAGCAGTTGAGTCCCATAGTGCTCAGAGCCATTTGAACCATTTTTTTTGATCACATACTGACGAAACTAAAATGAGCTCTAACGTGGAAATTAAGCGTTTCCTGACACATGTCCACATAACATCTTTTCTTTATTTGTGTGTGAGGAATGTTTCCTGAAAGTTTGGCCGTACCTTTTTGTAACACGCTATATAATAGTGGGAGATTCGGCCATAGATCATCTCACTTTGTGAGGTGTGGGGGAGGGGGGGGTGGAGCTTGTCTGCGTGCAGTGTACGGTACGGCTTCCCTGCGTGGTGCCAGTTATTCGGCAGTGTGTTCCAGCTGGATATCCAGTAATGGCGTCTGATTAACAGGGGCTCACCTGTACCGTTGTGTTTGCGTGTGCTTGTCCATAGATGTTAGGTACTTGCAAGTATGTCTTCATCAAGAAGTGAAGGAATTTCGCTTGTCCCTACTTGTAACTCAGTATCGAGACGACAAAGAGCGTTGTCACTCAAAGACCGGCGGCAACGGGAATTGGGTTGCACGTCGGGCGTTTGGAGCCTCTGGCGGTCGCCGTCAGTATTTGGGTGCGATATGAGCGGCAGATGGGGGGAGATGAGTGCGATGCATGGTACGCGGTCGTCCCTGGGGGCCGCCGACGTAATGCATAAATCAGGGTACGGCTTCCCGTGGGCGGCGAGACATTGATCGGCGGAAACGGGACCAGACGGACGAGACGGGACGGGACGGGACGGTGTGGTGACGGCGAGGCGAGGCGCGGCGTCGCGATCCGTGTCAACAACCCCGGCGCGGCCGTCGCGACGGCCGGCCGGCGGAGGCCGGAGGTGGGGGGAGGCGGCGGACGCAGAGGCAGGTGAGCCGCAACTGGGTCACGTTACGTAAGCCGCCTGCAGCGCCGCCTGCACTCCGCCGCGAGTGGCGCTAAAAATACGGCCGCTGCGCCGCCCACCTACATCTACTGTACACCTCCGGGGCTGTCGAGGAGGCTGCGGAGGCGGAGGCGGAGCCGCAGGTGGAGGCGGCTGGGGCGCCGGCCGCTCGTCTCGCTGACGAACCGCGGAGGCAGCCACGTAAGTGGCGGCGTCACCTCAGGGGGCGTATGTAGCTGAGACATACTCTAACACATCTGGTGGACCACACATCCACTACCATAAGGTGCTGTTTACAGCCAATAATACCCTGGGCATATTCAGAAGTAAAAAAATGTGCTTGAAGGAGTCACCGATCGTTCCAACTGAGGAGATGGTCGAGCTGATATATTGTAAGGTGACATCATTTGAGCCACATTACAACTAACACTACGGGAAGAAGACACTTTAATAGTATAAACATCGAGACAGGAAACCATTAACGATACTGACATCGGCTAGGGATCTTAATTTGTAGCAGAATATCTGCACGTTGGGCGATAGTGCAGCGGACGGAGACGGGAGGCTGGCAGGAGAACGGGAAAGACACAAGCGAGGCAGGCAGACCTGAGAGCTGAAGACAACAGCGCCCGTAAGCTACTGGAAACCCCAGGCGGGTGGACCGCGGCTTACAAGGAGACGGCACGTCCGTGGGGTCGGGGATTTGTCTGAAATTTTGTGTGGTGAAAGAGGACCCCTAATACCTCAAGTGGTTAAAATATTAGGACGCAGTACTCGGAAAATCCCGGGAAAAATCAATCCAAAGTTTCATAGGTGCCTTATGAATATAAAATGTTAGTCCACTGCCGACCCGCCGTCTGGCCTACATGGTTAGCGCTCGGACCCTTACGCCAGAGGTCTTGGGTTCGATTCCTCCTGCGGCACGTTTTTTTCTTCTGTTGCATGCAAAAGTGCAGCGCATTGTTACAGATGAATCGTGAAATTAATTCCCGGGAAGATTGTATAAAAATTCATTCTATAATTCACCGTCAATTATCGTCACCAATATTCCGAGACGTGATTCAATATGCCTGGTTTGCCTCAAAATTATCAGAAACTCAAAACATTTTCGTGAATGTTAATGGGGCATGTTTTTGTACAGATTTATTGCAAACGCCCTGTGATTGAAAAATATCCGCCTTTATATGATGCGCAAGATGTCGCAAAAATTATAGCTTTGTTTTTTTTGCGATAATTACCACTGCGGTTCTTGTTTATAATTATTATATGTAAAAAAAACTAAATGTTTCCCAATCGACTTAGTTATTCTGATTAAAAACCCAGTATTTCCACTCATATAACTTAAATTAAAAATGGAAAACCCACCGCCATGAATTGTGTTCTTGGACAAAAGGAAAATAATTTTTACTCAATAATGTAACTAATTTGTTAAAGACAATGTAGGTTTGCAAAACTTTCTGAATAATTGGTGGAATAACAAAAGAAAATGAAAGAAACTAAAAGTGCTAGAGGAGGAATCGAACCCGAGACCTCTGGCGTAAGACTCCGAGGCCTAAACATCTACGCCAGACGGCTGCTCGGCAATGGCCGGCTGCGGTGGCCGTGCGGTTCTAGGCGCTGCAGTCCGGAACCGCGGGACTGCTACGGTCGCAGGTTCGAATCCTGCCTCGGGCGTGGATGTGAGTCATGTCCTTAGGTTAGTTAGGTTTAAGTAGTTCTAAGTTCTAGGGGACTGATGACCTAAGATGTTAAGTCCCATAGTGCTCAGAGCCATTTGAAACATTTTGCTCGGCAATGAACTAATATTTTATACTCATAAAGCACCTAAGAAACTTTGGATCGATTTTTCCCGGGATTTTCAGGGTAGTGCGTCCTAATATTTTAACCACGTGAGGTATTAGAAGTCCTCTTTCACCACACAAAATTTCGGACAAATCCCCGACCCCACGGTCGTGCCATCTGCTTGTTAGCGGGAGCCACGTGGCCGAGGACAAGGAGAAGACACAGGGGCTCGCTCACAAAACGAGTGGCAGCGTTTAGGTGGTTTTCGCAACGGCCGGAGCGGAAGCTTCTGGAACAGTCTGGAAGCTTCTAGAAGCTTCGGTCGGTTGCAAAACTGAGATTGGTTGGCGCTCGGAAACGAACGCCTTCCGGCAACATGATTGACCACGCACTTTAAAGGGTGGAAGAAAAAAAGAACAGGAGCTACGAAAAAGTGTAACGACGAGGAAACATTTGGTCCTGGCGAGGTGTGCGACCTCGTTATTGGGACAAAGTACTTGTAGCGAGAGCCTGTTTGGTGTTCCACGGGAGCCGTGGAGGTGCCTACGGAAGGTTTTGATGAGGTAGAATTTATGTTACCTCGCTGGGCCGAGAACCTTTGCGTTAGATCACTGTAGTGGTCGTGCATTCGCAACGGCGGTTAGGGAGGTAAAGTAAATTGCTGATCAAGTGTCTTTTTCGTTCTATGCTGAGGCTTCACGTTGCTAGTCCCGAATGTAGTTCTAAATAGCAATTGCCATAGCTGATGTCAGTATTCCGCGCTTGAATTAACGACCGCGAATATATGACAGGACAGTGCCAGACAGAGCGATTACCAAATGTGAATAGGCAGAACTATAATGTTGCTCGTACTGTGCAACCTTGAATAGAGTGAGTTGCAGAAGAGTAAAGAATTTAACACTACTGAGTGTGTCATTTCATAGCTAGTACTTTCCTTTGTCATTTTATGATGTCCTTATTTGTGTATTTCATGTTTGCAACCACCTGGTGGAGGCAGTGTTTGTAGGTCAGCACATCTGAACGTTCTAGCGTATACTGAGGATATGGTTAGAAACCAACCAGATTTGCATACGACCAGTTGATGGCACATATAGAGCAAAGGATAAGCTTACCCTACTGGAGAGCGTATAAGTGCCATGGCGACAAATTAGCGTTATAAAATCCGTTGTGCAAAATTTTTCACTTATACGTTCGGCTCGCAGGCTTAGCCATCAGCAGCAAAGAGCTAAACAGAAGCGGTAGCTTACAATATGACCAACTGTACTTGCTTCAGTGGCGGGATAAGGAGGTGTCCTGCTGGGTGCCTGGTCATGTAGGTATATGTGGCAATGGACAGGCAGATCGGCCTGCTAAGGAGGCCTGCAGAGAGCAGGATGTGGTCTAGTGTCCTATTCCCTTGCAGCGTATCATTTCTGCACTCCACAACAAGTGCACGGAGTAGTGGGAGGAAGAATGGCTGGCGGTGACGGCAATTAAATTGCGGTTGGTGAAGTCAACAACTCGGCCATGGCTTTCCTCCTGCCGGTTGCTCAGGCGGGAGGAAGTTGCCCTCACGCGTCTTCGGATTTGGCACTGTCCCCTAACACATAGCTTTCTATTACGGCGGGAGGACCCCCCCGTTTTGTGATGCTTGTGGTGTGCACATCTCTGTCCGGCACATTTTAACAGACTGCATTTTATACCGTGATGCAAGGGCAGAAGCACAAGTTGCTGGGGAACTGCCCTGTGTTTTAGCTAATGATGAGACGAGTGTGTCTACGGTTTTAAAGTTTTGTGATATGTCTGGACTCTGGCCTAAACTTTTAGGCTGGAGGTTTCAGTGTATTGCAGAGTGGCTGGCTCCTCCCTTTTTTCCTTACGGTCAGCCAGCCACATCCATCTGCTATATTGTTTTAGATCCCTCTACCACTTTCTTCTTGTGTTGTCCATGTTTTACTGCTGACGGCATGCTTCGTCCCACGTTTCGGTGTGGGTAGGCACATATTTTTCCAACCTTGTTACCTGTGTTTTACGTTCTGTTTTATCTTACTGTTCTGAGTATTTTCTTGACACCCGTCTCAATCTGTTAATGAGCGGGCGATGAAGACCTTGCCGCCGTGCGCCCATACAACCCTCTCCATCCATCCACCCATCCTGGAGCTTATATACGGCCTTGTACACTGAGATGACGAAAGTCGTGGGATACCTCTTTGTATCGGCCCTCCTTTCACCCAGCTTTGTGCAGCAGCCAGACGTGTCATGGAATCAACAAGCTATTGGAAGTCCCTCGCAGAAATGTTGAGCGTCGCTGCCAATGCAGCCGTTCATAATTGTTGAAGTGTTACCAGTGGAGAATACTGTGCACGAACTAACCTCTCGACTATCATAAATGTTGGATGGGATTCATATCGGACGATCTGGGTGGTCAAATCATTCACTCGAATTGTCCAGAATGCTCTTCAAACCATCCCCAACAGTGGTGGCCGTGTGAGATGGCATCGTCGTTTGGGAACACGAATGGCTGCAAATGGTCTCCAGGTAGCTCAACATAACCTTTTCCAGTCAATGATTGTTTCTGTTGGACCAGAGAACCCAGTGCATTCCATGTAAACTCAGCCCACACCATTATGGAGCCATCACCATCTAGCACAATGCCTTTTTGATGTCTTCGGTCAATGGCTTCGTGTGGTGTGCGCCACACTCGAACTCTACCGTCAGCTCTTACCGACTGAAATTGAGATTTTTCTGACCTGGCCATGATTTTACAGTTGTCTAAGCCCAGCCGGTAATCACGAGCTCAGGAGAGGCGCTGCAGGCGATGTCCTGTTATTAATGAACGCACTCGCGTAGTTCGCCTGCTGTCATAGCCCCATTAATGCCTAATTTCACCGCAATGCCTTAACAGGTACGTTCGTCGTAAGACCAACATTGATTTCGGCGTTTATTTCACGCAGTGTTGCTTGTATGTTAGCACTGGCAACTACACTACTGGCCATTAAAATTGCTACACCACGAAGATGACGTGCTACAGACGCGAAATTTACC
Organism: Schistocerca serialis cubense; assembly: GCF_023864345.2. Classification (NCBI taxonomy): domain Eukaryota; kingdom Metazoa; phylum Arthropoda; class Insecta; order Orthoptera; family Acrididae; genus Schistocerca; species Schistocerca serialis. The sequence continues at coordinate 730,244,265 of NC_064641.1, forward strand.
CGACAGGAAGAAGATGTTGTGATATGCAAATGATTAGCTGTTCAGAGCATTCACACAAGGTTGGCGCCGGTGGTGACACCTACAACGTGCAGACACGAGGAAAGTTTCCAACCGATTTCTCATAAACAAACAGCAGTTGACCGGCATTGCCTGGTGAAACGCTTTTGCGATGCCTCGTGTAAGGAGGAGAAATGTGCACCATCACGTTCCCGACTTTGATAAAGGTCGGATTGTAGCCTATCACGATTGCGGTTTATCTTATCGCGACATTGCTGCTCGCGTTGGTCGAGATGCAATGACTGTTAGCAGAATATGAAATCGATGGGTTCAGGAGGGTAATACGGGACGTCGTGCTGGATCCCAACGGCCTCGTATAACTAGCAGTCGAGATGACAGGTACCTTATCCGCATGGCTGTAACGGATCGTGCAGCCACGTCTCGATCCCTGAGTCAACAGATGGGGACGTTTGCAAGACAACAACCATCTGCACGAACAGTTCGACGACGTTTGCAGCAGCATGGACTATCAGCTCGGAGACCATGGCTGCGTTTACCCTTGACGCTGCATCACAGACAGGAGCGCCTGCGATGGTGTACTCAACGACGGACCTGGGTGCACGAATAGCAAAACGTCATTTTTTCGGATGAATCGAGATTCTGTTTACAGCATCATGATGGTCGCAACCGTGTTTGCGGACATCGCGGTGAACGCACATTGGAAGCGTGTATTCGTCATAGCCATACCGGCGTATCACCCGGCTTGATGGTATGGGGTGCCATTGGTTAAACGTCTCGGTCACCTCTTGTTTGCATTGACGGCACTTTGAACAGTGGACGTTACATTTCAGATGTGTTACGACCCGTGGCTCTACCCTTCATTCTATCCCTGCGAAACCCTACATTTCAGCAGGATAATGCACGACCGCATCTTGCAGGTCCTGTACGGGCCTTTCTGGATACAGAAAATGTCCGACTGCTGCCCTGGCCAGCACATTCTCCAGATCTCTCACCAACTGAAAACGTCTGGTCAATGGTGGCCGAGCAACTGGCTCGTCACAATATGCCAGTCACTACTCTTCATGAACTGTGGTATCGTGTCGAAGCTGCATGGGCAGCTGTACCTGTACACGCCATCCAAACTCTGTTTGACTCAATGCCAAGGTGTATCAAGGCCGTTATTGCGGCCAAAGGTGGTTGTTCTGGGTACTGATTTCTCAGGATCTATGCACCCAAATTGCGTGAAAATGTAATCACATGTCAGTTCTAGCATAATATATTTGTCCAATGAATACCCGTTTATCATCTGCATTTCTTCTTGGTGTAGCAGTTTTAATGGCCAGTAGTGTATATACAAACGCCGCTGCTCTCGGTCGTTAAGCAAAGGCCGTCGGATACTGTGTAGTCCGTGGTGAGAGGTATCGTCTGAAATTCTCGGCACTTTCATGACTCTATGGATCTCGGAATATTGAATTCTGTAACGATTTCCGATAAGGAATGTGCCAAGCGTCTAGCTCCAACTACCACTACGCTTTCAGTGTCTGTTAATTCCCGTCATGCGGCCATAATCACGTCGGAAACATGTTCACATGAAACTACACTATTCCACTGCCCTTTTATATCTTGTGTGCGTGATACTACCACCGTCTGTACATGCGCGTGTCTCCATCCCACGATCTGTCACTTCAGTGTATAGATCATACGAGAGCTGTTTTATAAAGAATGATCCAAATTTTTGTTAACGTAGCTTAGCTCATCCTCATAACTTTAATGGTCCTCGTCAAAAATCTTCACTACTGGTTCTGATGACGGCTAACGCCTCCCACGATGGTGATTCTTAAGGTCTGGAAGTAGGAAAAGCTCACTGGGTCTGAATGCAGATTACAGGGAGGGTGAAGGATGCTAGATATTCAGTAACAAAATTTTCAGTATGCGGCCGTGCATTGTGGTGGCGCAGCATCCAGCCTATTCCACGGATTTCTGGTTAAATTTCGGTGTATAGCCTTACTGGCATACACGGTAAATAATCCTACAACTACTTGATTACTCTGCAATTCACAATTAAGTGCCTGGCAGAGGGTTCAGGAACCACCTTCAAGCTATTTCTCTACCGCCCCACTCTCGAACAGTGCGCCGGAAAGACGAACACTTTCTGTAGGCGCTATGATTTCCCTTATTTTATTATGATGTTCATTCCTCCCTAAGTACGTGGGCAACAAAAAAATATTTTCACACTCTGAGGACAAAGTTGGTGACTGAAATTTCATGAAAAGATACTGCTGCAAGAAAAAATGCCTCTGTTTTATAGATTGCCACGCCAAGACGCGTATCATATCTGCGGCACTCTCTCTCCTATTTCATGATAATACAAAACGAGCAGCGCTTCTCTGAGCATTTAAGAGATCCTCTATCAATCCTCTCTGATAAGGATCCCATACCGTACAGCAGTACCCAAGAAGACGGCGGAAAAGCGTAGTGTAAGCAGTCTCTTTAGTAGACCTGATGCATTTTCTAAGCGTTCTGACAATAAATCGCAGTATTTTTTTTGCTTTCCTCACAACTCAGTACTTAGTTGAATTTACGGCCTTTAGATTTGTATATTTCATCCTGCAACCGAAATTTAGCGCCGGCCGGTGTGGCCGAGCGGTTCTAAGCGCTTCAGTCCGGAACCGCGCTGCTGCTGCGGTCGCAGGTTCGAATCCTGCCTCGGGCTTGGATGTGTGTGGTGTCCTTAGGTTAGTTAGGTTTCAGTAGTTCTAAGTCTAGGGGACTGATGACCTCAGATGTTAAGTCCCATAGTGCTTATAGCCATTTAAACCATTTTCAATCTAACATCAACACCACCTCGAAAATCGGCAATTGATTAAGGAGTTTCCTATGCGCACGAAATGAAACACACTTTCGAATACTTCCTGAACATTTCACACACGACAACAATGTTACTGCCTCCTGGCTACAAACTTCCGAAATACGGTGAGGAATTCCTCTCGGGTTATCAGCCGAGTGGTGGCGTCGTCTTGTCGCAACGTTTCAATGAGTTTCGTACCCATCATCATCTGGTGAACTCATTGAAACGTCGCGACAAGACGACGCCACCATTCGGCTGATAACCCGAGAAGAAGTCGTCAGTGGAATACGCCGAGAAAGACAATATTCGCATATATTCCGAAATACGTCTCCACACCTCCTGCACCCCATATGGCTCAAATTCGCCTCCAATATCCTACCAGGGCCACCGACCGATTCGACGACTTCGTGAGATGCCCACTGCCCACGACACTCCTTTCACATGCTGACGTTTCGGCCAATCAGCCTCCAGACCAGACAGTAGACACTACGATTGGCCACTTCCTGCTCTCACTTGCAACACTACTGTCGAGTGCTGATGCGTGAGCACACTTTCAGTACCTCGCTTCCCAAAGGGTTCAAGGACACTCCAGTCATTCTGTGGGAGACACCCTTGCCTTAGCAAAACAAGCCAGTCAGCCAGCCATCACCCCTGTAGCGGGATTAAGTGAAGTCAGTCCTTTATCTGCAGACTGGAGAATAGCCGCAGTCCCACAGGGGCTCCAATTTTAATCTTGCCTTGCCGACTGAGCTAGCCACGATCTGTCTGCAACGTATCATTTCCCGGTCGCGACGGTCAGCGAGTGCCGGTCGCTAATGTGAGTGATGGTGCCAATTTTTTGCCTTGAACGGAGTTTCAAAACAACGTACACTCCGCCGCTGGGCGAAAGATTCATTCTAAAGAAGCAATCTGTCTGCATTTTCTTTGCCAGCTATATCAAGTTTACCTTAAATGTATTCATGTTGTTGTACGGAACTCGTATTATACATACATTTTAGGCGCTACAGTCTGGAGCCGAGCGACCACTACGGTCGCAGGTTCGAATCCTGCCTCGGGCATGGATGTGTGTGATGTCCTTAGGTTAGTTAGGTTTAATTAGATCTAAGTTCTAGGCGACTGATGACCTCAGAAGTTATGTCGCATAGTGCTCAGAGCCATTTGAACCATTTTATACATACATTTATGAAATAGTTGTGACTGCTTCAGACACTTTTTACTAACGCGTAGAACGGCATGTTTCGGCTCCATGCTGCCATCATTAGGTGCTTTACAGTTACATACAGTTCTACGTACACTGCTATGAAGTGTGATTAGGACTGCATCTGTTTAAAAATGCAGATGAAAATCCGCTTTATTCCTTCCTAAGAGTCAGTTTCCATGCCTTTCAGTATGTCTATGTAATTGTAGATCAGATGTGGCTTAAATTGAAAGAAATGGTGTCGACGACATTTGAGAGACATACACCAAATAAACTAATAAGAAGGGTTTGCATTGATCCCCATTGGTGCACTAAACACTTCAGAAAAGTGTTGCAGAAAAAGCGAAAAAAACATGCCAAATTTCAGGGAAAGCAAAATACTAAAGATCGGCAACGTTTTACAGAAGCTCAAAATTCACCGCAAACTTTAAAGCGAGATGCTTTTAATAGTGTCCACAACGAAACTCTGCCTCGAAAGCTGGTAGAAAATCCGAAGAGATTCTGCTCGTATGTAAAGTACACCAGCAGAAAGACACAATCATTACCTTCACTGCGCGATGCCGATGGTAATGTTAAGAATGACAGTGCCAGTAAAGCATCGTTATAAAACACAGTTTTTTCTGAATTTCTTCACCAAAGAAAGCGTAGTAAATATTCCAGAATTCGAATCAGGAATAACTACCAACATGAGTAACTAAGAAGTATATACGTATCCTCGCTCTAGCGAAGCAGCTTAAATCCATTAATAAAGGCATGGTCTCAGGAATAGATTGTACAACAAGCAGGTTCCTCTCAGAGTATGCTGATACAATAGCTCCGCACTTAGCAATCATACAGAACCGTTAGCTCGTCGAGAGATCCGTATCTAAAGAGTGGAAAGTTGCACAAGTCACACCAAGAAAGGAAATAGGTTTAACTCGCTGAATTACAGACCCACATCATTAACCTTGATTTGCTGTAGGATTTTGGAACGTATATACTGTGTTCGAACATTATGAGTTACCTCGAAGAAAACGATTTCCTGGCAACCAGCCGCCATGGATTCAGAAAATATCTTCCTTTTGAAACACGACTAGCTCTTTATTCTCACGAAGTGATGAGTGCTGTCGACAGAGAATGTCATATTAGACCGTGCTCCTATCCTAAAGGGGAGAAATCGGCCGGTGACGGTGTAGTGAGTAACTGAGGTGTTTGTTTTCCAATCCAGTGGTCGGACTTGCGAGATATTGAAAGTAGTCAGATGGCTTCAGGGCAATGAATAGTGGTGTAGAGAAAGGGACTGTTTTAACACTGACTTCCGGGTCTAAGTGAGAACGGCTACCCTTGTTTGGCTGTATAGTGTAGACGTAGCACCGCCCAGAAATCATCATGGCCAAAAAACGTTTGGGAGGAAATCTGCGGAGCACTATGCCGCGAGATTTGTCTCAGAATTTGTGGACTCTGGCCGCCACCCCAATAGGACAGCTACAGACGCTGCAGAAGCTCCGAGCCGACGGACGAGGAGGAACGCTTCATGTCCATAGACGGCGAGAGATACTGGCAGAAGTGAAGCTCAACGGATAGGTCGCAACTCGTGCATGGATAACATACTCGTAAGACCACTGACCCTGGTATTCGAGTCCCTGTCTGGCACGCTGTTTAAATTTGACAATATCGAACACGGATCTGTACGTATTTGCGAGCTATGTGCTGCTAGGTACGTCACTCGGCAACGTCTGAGAGGCCGGCTCGAAGTTTGTCCTTCCACAATACATATAATATGCCAAGTTGATGACTGCATTTTTAATCTACCAGTCCAGTTATTTCACGAGCTCCGCAACAGAACGACCATACTGCCTGAAAACTATGATAAAGTAAACAAGCTTCAAGCATTAATTGTACTTTACGTTCATTATCGACGATCTTTTTCACGTAGCATTCACGAATGGGCTGTAACAGAAGTAGAGACTAATCTGCTCCACTGTGTACACTCACTCACACATCGTACTGTGACTGGCGAGGTAAAATCGTAAATGGAGCCGAATCAATGTATCTTCCTAATGGGTATTGTTCTAAAAGAACGAGAGAAAGTATGTTTGGCCAGTGTAACCCAGCGCTTTATGCAAGACCGCTTCAACTGAAATGAAAGCAACGTAGCGTCGAGTCGATCCTAAGGAAGCGAAATAAGACGACTAACGTCCTCAGTATCCTCTTATTACATACAGTCAGCAGCACACTCAACTTGTTTGATTACGAATCTCTTGTTTGCAGGAAGGCATCGTCTCTGAATGCTGGATCATTTCGATTAGTGAGCTGACTGACAGTGATCGTTTAATGTGGGCAAATGCTAGATGATAGTCATTATGAAGAAAAGATATCGATAGTGTCATATTAAAGCATTAGCCTAAGCAGTATTAGGAGGAATTTCTCCGTGGCACTCGGAAAGGCTTCCCTGTATGCTGCATTCAGACCATTACCCATCACGCCACGAGAACTTTTGTACTCGATGGTTATTAAAAGTAGAGGAGGTTGAACTTGTAGCAAATCATGTGGACGAGAAACAAATCGAGCATTTTGTAGGTACAGCACTGACTGGATAAGAAGCCAAAACATGTGTGAAATATTCGTGGATAATTCTGAAATCGCGAAATTCTGGAGTAGGTTGTGAGCGTTTCCGGAGGGCAGAAGGCTAGAGTGAATCCTGGAAGGTGAAATGGCGATGAGGTAGGCTAAGTTTTGATTATCATCCGCATGCAGACCATTCGTCTAAGAGCTAATTACAGAAGATGCTGGTCTAGAAACTGACTTGATGATATTTTTAAAGTTGGGATAAACCGTACTGTTTCCGTGGAAACTGGATGTTTTATTTTGGCGTATCTTTCTTACACATCTTTTCTTCCCTGACATGTCAACCACGTCGCAGTAACATTGTGGTGCTGTAACGTAGATTGTTAGCATTGCATGTTTCCAGTGCAGTGATCGGATTTTGGAATTTATCTAATTGCAGTCGGATTGCTGTTGAGCACGTATGAATTTATGGCTGAGTTGTAGCTTTTTAATATGTCGCATATTGAGTGGCACGTCTGCAGAAAGCCCAGAGCACATGCAGTACATGAGGAAGGTGCTTTCGGAATATCATGCTGTGGAGAAGTGGAGCACGTTGTTAGAAAGATACGCGTTGTTACCCTAAATTACCTCACGAAGACGTCAGGGTGAATATTTAAATGAAGCCACAGTTTATTTTCTTCCCCGTCCCGTGTTTGTGAGTCACCTCTAATGACCTCCATATTGTAAGACATTCACATCTACGTCATGTCCATTATAATTATCCGGGCGTGGTCGGTTGATGAATTCTGTGTCAATTCCCAAAGTTTCGTCTCCGTCTGCGGAGGATATCATGAAGGGAGGCCGTAGCTCGATGGAAGGTCCAACACACCCACTGGCTCGCTACTGAAACGTTACGAATTGACACAGGATTCATCAACCGATCACGGCGTAACAGCCCGGATAATTATAATGGACATGACATTTCCGGCCGTGAAAGTCTACATTTTACTATCATTCACATCTACACCTACATCTACTTGTGCAGTGCACGAGTGACCTCAGGATGTGCGGCTGAGGGTACTTCTGGTACCACAATATTCTTTCTCCCCTCCCCTCTTTCCCTGTTCCATTTGGGAATGGCGAATCTGGGGAATGACTGTCGGTAAACCTCAGTGTTAGTTGTAATTTCTCTGATTTTCACGAGATGTATGTGGGAGGAAGTAAAATGTTCCCCGCTTCTTCTTGGAACATACGTTCTTAGAAATTCAACAGTAAACTTCTTGGTGACAGTACCTCTTTTCTAGAGTCTGCACCGGAGCGTAACGCTCTCGCACCGCCTAAATGCCCCCGCGACGAAACCAGCCTTTCTTCATTGGATCTTACCTCTCTCTTCCAGTAACTTAGCCTGCTAAGGGACTCAGACACGTGAGCAGTACTCAAAAACTGGCCGGACAACTAATCCTGTAAGCAGTAGCTTTCAAGACGCATTGCAATATATGCATGTTCGAAGTAATAGGCACTGCGGCGATTACAGCTGTAGTTGCGATTATGGACAACCTTCAGCTATGCAATGGAAGTGCATTCAAAATTTATGCCTGACTCGGATTCGAACTCGAATTTCCCACTTCTTACGAACAGTGACCTTCACGATAAGAGGCAAACTTCCATACGTGTTTACAACCTGCACTCGTTTCTTCATTATGTGTATGTCATCATCTCGTCATTCCATTAGGCAACTGAGGGTTGTCCATAGTCGCAGCTGCGAATAAATTTCACGTATTTCATAATGGCTGTAATCACCGCAGTGGCTGTTCTTTCGAACATCTGTGCTCTGCAATACCGTATTTATCCGCCGATACCGGGCAAGCGACTTCCAACTGAAATGTCTCCCCTGAACGGGAATATATATAAACAGCTGACATACCCATCATTGCCAATTTTCTGCTAGTAACGAAAAAAAGTGAACTATGTTTGTAGTGTAATATAAAATAAATTTGATTTCCATGTATTCGTGAAAACACTTTACAAATTAAGAAACAGTCGTAGAATCAAATATGCATAACTGATTTATTGCTCGCTGCTTCGCTCGTGTAGACTGTACGATCTGCATAGATTTTTTTTTTCTGTAAACAAATTTTTCTGTTTATTAATTTCAATACCTTCTACACTTGTCACGCTAATTAAGGCCATAGAAGCAGCGTCTTTTCCGAATGTACTTCTGACCACAAAGCTATTCTGCTTTTGTTAATCATGCCTTTTGCTTTCTTGTGGAGATATTTCCATAGACGCTTTTATTTCCCTAATGTATATTTCTTCACACGTAACCGAGAACTGAAAGCTAATTTTCATGGATTTAGATTTAAACTTTTGTAATATAACGGAATATTTCTTAAAAATTTTCATCTCCCATTTCATCCTATATGCACTGAATTTCCAGAAACTGTGAAACACGCTTTTTTTATTTCGAACGGAGAAGCCCCATTCAAATTTTCATGGTGAAATATTTTCATGAAACGTTTCATCCCCTATTTCAGCCCCTGGGGGTTGAATTTCCAAAAACACTGAAACATGCCTTCATAGAAAAATACTTTATTAGTTCAGTTTTGCTCAGCTGTTTGAAAAACAAATAACGTAAGAGGTTTACCAGCACAGTAATTTATAATTTTCAAAAGGGGACGTTTCAAGTTTACAAAACACGTGTTTCTTTATTTCTGACCGAGAAACCAAATACCAGTCCTCGTACACCTTAGTTCTTTAATAAAGATTTATTAAAAAAGACTTTCACCCGCTATTTCACCCACATAGGGGTAAAGTTTGTGAACAGCGCGTAGCGTTGCGCAGTTGGAGGTGAGCCACCAGCAGTGGTGGATGTGGGGAGACAGACGCCAGAATTTTGAGAGCGGACGATCTTGACGTGTGTCCGTCAGCAAAAAGAAATTTGTAAGATTGGATGTAATGAACTGATATATATATTATGACTTTTGAACACTATTAAGGTAAATACATTGTTTGTTCTCCATCAAAATCTTTCATTTGCTGACTAAGCCTATCAGTAGTTAGTCTCTTCAGTAGTTAGAATCTTTTATTTAGCTGGCAGTATTGGCGCTCGCTGTATTGCAGTAGTTAGAGTAATGAAGCTTTTTGTGAGGTAAGTGATTCATGAAAGGTGTAGGTTATTGTTAGTCAGGGCCATTCTTTTGTAGGGATTATTGAAAGTCAGATTGCGTTGTGCTAAAAAAAAAATATATTGCGTGTCAGTTTACTGTTGATCAGAATAAGTAAAGGGAGAAATGTCTGAGTACGTTCAGTTTTGCTCAGCTGTTTGAAAAACAAATAACGTAAGAGGTTTACCAGCACAGTAATTTATAATTTTCAAAAGGGGACGTTTCAAGTTTACAAAACACGTGTTTCTTTATTTCTGACCGAGAAACCAAATACCAGTCCTCGTACACCTCCAAATACGAGGCTTCAAAATAGCCTTAATAGAGATATTTCAAAAAACCTTTCGTCCCCTGTTTCACCCCATTAATGGTGAAATGTCGAAAATTCCTTTCTTAAATGACGCCTACAGTATAAAATCAATACCCTCCTCAAATTTCTAGTTTCTATCCTTAGCGGTTTGTCACGCGTCATGACGAGTCACTCAGTAAGGACATTGTCTTTTATATATGTAGATGAATGTATGAGTGCAATTTGTGGACACATGAACGACGACATAACTGCCCTGAAGCGTGCTCGCATAGCCGAAGTGGTTAAGGCGACTGATCGCGACAAGCAGGTAATCCGGGTTCGATTCGCGACCCGGCACAAATATTGTATCGTCATTCCACTACACAACTTAAAGTCATCCAATTCGCAACTACGAATACATTTTGTGTACATCATTTGTGGAGAAATTGTATTTCCCTAAGATTCTCCCCATTTATCTCAGCCTGGCGTCTGTTTTCGCCTATTTGGGCTCAATTCGTTACATTTATTTACGCTCATGTTGAATGTTGAAGTGCCAGTTCCTGCTCTAACCGTTAATCACCTGTTGGTCTCCCTTGATTTCGTGTAGTCTTCTTACGTTACAGCCCCCCTATACGAGTGGATAACAGCTTCGTCGGCAACCAACATCATGGAGCTCCCAAAGTTATTCAGTCGAGCAACAAATACGGTCTTTCAGCATTATAGATTCAAACGAAATGAACGAGTGGAGGACAATGAAAAAAAAGCTGCTTGTAATAAAGATAGGTCTAGACAGGACTCAGTACGTGAACACCGTATAACAGAGTGCTCCCCCCCCCCCATCCCCCCATCCCCCCCTTCCTCTCCATGGATTCAAGCTGCAGGTATGCACTTTATTACCAACGCACCATAACAAATGTTCCACATGGCCACTACTCATCTTAAAGCAGGCTTTAGCAGGTCTCTTCATTGATGAACCTCTTCGTATTCAGAAACCTCAGGTCTATTCTAAATGAAACAATGAACATCCACAGCTCTTTCCCGGAGCTATCGACATCATCAACAGGGCTGGAAATACCAAAGCTTTTAAACATCTCAACACAAAAAAGTTCAATGGGTTCAGTCCGGATGACCTGGGAGGGCATAGCATTTACGAGCTACGATCGACACGTTTTCGAAACGCAATTTACCAGCACTTAGGCATCCGGAATGGTGATAAATCAAATGAGGGCAGTTTATCACTTCGTTATTTACGCCTCATTTGTGGTGTTTCATCATAAATGTAACCTTTAAAACTTAATAGGTTTGCGTCATTGGCATTAATGCCCTTATGCATACATTGTATCGGGGCAGCCACTGATTTCTGAAAGTACGTTTATTGTGATGAAGATGTCGTGGGACTAGGGCCTCCCGTTGGGTAGACCGTTCGCCGAGTGCAAGTCTTTCGATTTGACGCCACTTCGGCGACTTGCGCGTCGATGGGGATGAAACGAGGATGATTAGGACAACACAACATCCAGTCCGTGAGCGGAGAAAATCTCCCAGCCGGGAATCGAACCCGGGCCCTTAGGACTGACAATGTGTCGCGCTGACCACTCAGCCACCGGGGGAGGACTTTATTGTGATTATTTGTTTGTTTCATTTACTCACTCCACTTCGTTTGTACCAGGTGGTCATAATTAAAGGGCAGGTACTCGTGGAAGTGCAGAAAGGGCTGTAACTGTCGTATGGCAGCGGAACTTGGTAGATATACTAACGTGTTAATGCGCAACCGACTTACGCTGCGGAAAAAAATAGTTCCAGTTTTGGCCACCAGGTGCAAATATGTCGCTGTACAGCATCTCATCGACATCTCCGGCGCTTATACAGAACAAATTGTGTAATCAGCGGTTAATAATATCATCATTGTGCCTTTCTCACATCTTTGACGTTTCCTGACCACATCCTGTTCCATAATTCATTGCGTACGGAAATATTATTCACGTACCTTTTGCATTCACAGCGGCAGATTTGCACCTAGTGGCCTAAACTGGAACTATTTTTTTCCAGTGTAGATCGATTCCGCATTAACGCATTAGAATATCTAACAAGTTTCGCTGCCATATGATAATTACAGCCCACGCTGGATCTCTTTGAGTACATGCACTTTAGTTATAACAATTAAACACCCTGAATTCGCTGTAAAGGGGATCGGCCATCTAAGGCTGCCTAGGATACTCCCCAAATTACGTTTACAGCTCTGAGTTTTATCCCGTTAAGAACGACGAGCTCTATCTGCAACGAAGTCCTGAATTTAATCACAGATCTGGGCCGATACTCGTTAATCTCGTCTTTCGTTCAGTAACCTGTGTTGAAGCACTACTCAGTCAGGGACAACCCATCCAGACCACTTGTCAGTGAAGTAGATTATAAAGAGGGCGCCGCGGGGCACTAAATTCGCTGCCACTGGCGCAGCCCGAGATAAGGCGAGGCGACCTTGCATGGCGCGCCGGCGATGACGAAGCGCGGAACACGGCCAGACGCTACGCCGTGTTGTACCGTCGTGACGTACCTCTCGCCCTGCCTCCCTCCCCCCTCCCCGCGCCGACAACCCACCCACCTAACACTGCAGTCATCCTTTGGTTTTGTCAGCCCGCCGCGTTCCCAGAACGGAGACGGTCGCTGTCCCACCGCATCCTTCTCCATAAACGCCGCCAGACGCAAATAGCTGCCTCTCAAGGCAACGTTCACCGAACTGTGGCTTCCTGGTTTCTCCATGTGAGTTGCAGCTGTGAATTACATTAGGATTCACGCTATAATCTTCCTAAACCTCTTGTAGCGGTATTACCATAAAAATAAATATTACCGCCAACTACCGCCTTGAACGTGATGAGAAATCGGGCGTATGAGTGCATGTCCTCCGACGTGAAGAACGCAGGAATAAATTATGTCGAGGGTTGTAGCGAAGCCAACATATTATCATGCGCGTATATGTAGAAAGGCCGTAGAGATTCACAAACACCAGAGTAACTTATAACAGAAAAGAAGAATGTAAGAAAAAGAAGAATAAAATATGGATGCGGATCTCGCCCCAATAGGATAACAATTTAATCAGGCACCCAGAGACAATCAAACAGTAGGCATCATGTGTCACTCGGTTATACACTCTAAGCGGCTCTACACTATGTGATCAAAAGTATCCGGACACACCCAAAAACATAACGTTTTTCATATTAGATGCATTGTGCTGCCATCTACTGCCAGGTACGCCATATCAGCGACCTCAGTAGTCATTAGACATCGTGAGAGAGAGTAGAATGGGGCGCTCCGCTGAACTCACTAACTTCCAACGCGGTCAGGTGACTGGGTGTCACTTGAGTCATACGTCTGTACGCAATATTTCCACACTCCTGAAACATCCCTAGTTCCACTGTTACCGATGTGATAGTGAAGTGGAAGCGTGAAGGGACACGTACAGCACAAAAGCGTACAGGCCGACCTCGTCTGTTGAGTGACAAACCGCCGACAGTTGAAGAGGTCGTAACGTGTAATAGACAGACATCTATCCAGATCATCACACAGGAATTCTAAACTGCATCAGGATCCACTGCAAGTACTATGACAGTTAGGCGGGAGATGAGAAAACTTGGGTTTCGTGGTCGAGCAGCTGCTCGTAAGCCACACATCACGCCGGTAAACGCCAAACGACGCCTCGCTTGGTGTAAGAAGCGTATACATTGGGCCATTGAACAGTGGAAAAACATTTGTGGAGTGACGAATCACGGTACACAATGTGGCGATCCGATGGCAGGGTGTTGGTATGGCGAATGCCCGGTGAACTTCATCTACCAGCATGTGTAGTGCCAACAGTAAAATTCGGAGGCCGTGGTGTCATGGTGTGGTCGTGTTTTTCATGGAGAGGGCTTGTACCCCTTGTTATTTTGCGTGGCACTATCACAGCACGGACCTATGTTGAAGTTTTAAGCACCTTCTTGCTTCCCACTGTTGAAGAGCAATTCGGGGATGGCGATTGTATCTTTCAACACGATCGAGCACCTGTTCATAATGCACGGCCTCTGGCGAAGTGGTTACACGACAGTAACATCCCTGTAATGCATTGCCTGCACAGAGTCCTCACCTGAATCCTATAGAACACCTTTGGGATGTTTTGGAAGGCCGACATCGTGCCAGGCCTCACCGAAAGACATCGATACCTCTCCTCAGTGCAGCACTCCGTGAAGAATCGGCTGCCAGCACCTGATTGAACGTGTGCCTGAGAGAGTGGAAGCTGTCATCAAGGCTAAGGGTGGGCCAACATCATATTGAATTCCATTATCACTGATGGAGGGCGCCACGAACTTGTAAGTCGTTTTCATCCAGGTGCCCGCATACTTTTGATCGCATAGTGTATATATATATCCGGAGACCCTCGAACCCTTGCTGCAATCGCCGTTTTACTTCCGAAGATAATTCACTCAGTCGGAGGCGAAACGTCAGCGATTCATTTTATACCCTGATGAAAAAAAATTCAACGCCAAGGACGAGTTGTGGGATATAAACGAAAGTTGGTAGGCGGATTTCTAGATCTGATAGACGTTGTCTATTAAAATTTTGCGCCTGTCACATACGAGCGACGCTAATAGCGCCACTATGAAGATGCAAATCAGGTTTACTTGAAATACACGTTGTAACAGTCGTAAGCTTTAGTGACCTTTGAGACTGAATGTGCTGAGTTGATGTTAGCCAAGAATGCATTTAAGGCGATAAAAACGCCGTTATCAGCACCTCGCTGAGTTTGAACGAGCTCGTGTAATACGGCTACGAGAAGTTGCATGTTCCTTCTGCGATACTGCAACAAGAATGTTATCACTGTACATGACTGCTCGCAGCAAGCAGGCTGCTCCGAGCCAGACACCCTGCAACGTGCATTCCACTGAACCGAAACCACCACCAATTGCGACTTCAGTGGGATCAAGCGAGAGCTCATTGGTGGGCAGAGTGGAGGACGGGTGTGTTTTCTGATGAAAGCTGGTTCTGTCTTGGTGCCACTGATGTCCATGTATTGGTTATGAGGCCAGTTGAGGGCTTACAACCAATCTGTCTGCGTGCTACACACACGGACCCCCACCAAGACTTAAGATCTGGGGTGCGACTCGTATGACAGGTGGAGCACTCCCGTAGTTATCCCAAGAACCTGACTGCACATCTGTGTGTCAGTCACGTGATCCGATCAGTAGTGCTGCCATTCATAAGTAGCATTCCAGGTGGTGTTTCCAACAGGATAACGCTCCCTACACACCGCTCTTGCAACCCAACATGCTGTACAGATTGTCGACATGTTGCTTTGATTTGCTCGCTCACTAGATCTATCTCCAATCGAGCGCATATGGGACATCATCGGACTATAACGTCATCCACAAACAGCATTAACTGTCGTTGTATTGAGAGACAGCCATGAAACTCTATTCCACAAACTGACATCCGGCACCTGATATTAAGTTATGTTCTTCATGTTTACGGAATCCATTCACATACTATCCATTACCCTCTGAGATAGTGAAACTAGCAGCTCGCAGTTCACACGTCATGTTTAATAAACAGAAAGGCGTTACTACTGAATGATTTTTCCCTCTCTCGTCCTTTTATATAAGCTTGTTCCCCTATCACCATTCAAATCAGATCGCATTATCCTTAAACTGTCTCTTATATTTGGCGGCATATTTCAGGGGATAATTGGCCGGCCATTGTGGCCGAGCGGTTCTAGGCGCTTCAGTCTGGAACCGCGCGACCGCTACGGTCGCAGGTTCGAATCCTGCCTCGGGCATGGATGTGTGTGATGTCCTTAGGTTTAGTTAGGTTTATGTAGTTCTAAGTTCTAGGGGACTGATGACCTCAGATGTTCAGTCCCGTAGTGCTCAGAGCCATTTGAACCATCAGGGCATAATTGTATTAAACTAATATGAACACCCAAGTTTTTACATTATAGAGGCTATGGGCAGTTTAAAACCTCTCGTAAATTTGAAACCCAACACCTTAAGATTCTCTCCCATCCTTGCTACCACGCCTACATCGCATTCCACTTTCGCTCTGTCTCCAAACAATATATATTCTTTCCCAGAGTAGTTTAAATCTCCACTTCTCCCAGACCATGAAATCATCCCTGAAATCTACCATTCTTTCAAGCTATTGTAACTATTGTCTATCCCCCCCCCCCCCAATTCCATGCCACCATGAAGGCTCCAAGCCACCGCATTGTAACCCAGATGGCATCCCACTCATCGCCCAACACTCATACCCCAATGTCGGTTCCTTCTGAGAGCGACATTCAGCAATATTTTCTATCTATCTCCCCAACAGTTCGCGCATCCCAGTGCTTACCCAAAGTTACGAGAAGCCCCCTCATATCATGAAGAAGGAAACGTACAGTGTACCATCATCGGCTTATAAATATCACCACTTATTTTACTTTCTTTAATTATGTTAAAATACCATAAATTATACGAGAATAAATCAAAAATTATCCGCAGTGTAGCTAATTTTTTTGATTTGTTTTTGAGTCACCAGTCTTCTGACTGGTTTGATGGCGTCCCCCACGAATTCCTCTCGTGTGCCAACCCCTCACAGTAGCACTTCCAACCTACGTTGTCAATTATTTGCTAAATGTATTCCAATCTCTGTCGTCCCCTACACTTTCTGCCCTCTACAGCTCCCTCTAGTAGCATGGAAGTCCTTCCCTCATGTGTTAACAGGTGTCCTACCATCCTGTCACTTCTCCTTGTCAGTGTTTTCCACATATTCCATTCTTCTCGATTCTGTGCAGAACCTCCTCATTCCTTATTTTATCGGTCCACCTTACAACATTGGTCTGTAGCCCCACATCTCAAATGCTTCGACTCTCTTCTTTTTCGGTTTTCCCACAGTCCATGTTTCACTACCTTACAATGCTGTGCTCCAAACTTACGCTTCAAATTAAAGCCAATGCCTGATACTAGCAGACTTCTCTTGCCCAGGAGCGCCCTTTCTGCCAGTGCTAGTCTGCTTATTATGTCCTTCTTGCTCCGTCCACCATTGGTTATTTTAATGCCTAGGTAGTAGAATTCCTTAACGTAATCTACATCGTGACCATCAATCCTGATGTTAAGCTTCTCGCTGTTTTCATTTATGCAACTTCTCATTACTTTCGTCTTTCTTATATTTACTGTCAGTCTATATTGTCTACTCATTATGCTGTTCATTCCACTCAGGAGATCCTTTCATCCTTCTTCATTTTCAATCAGGATAGCAATGTCATCAGCAAATCGTATCATTGGTATCCTTTCAACTTGAATTTTAATTTCACTCTTGAAGCTTTCTTTTATTTCCATCACTGCTTCTTTGTTGTTCAGATTGAACAGTAGGGGTGAAAGACTACATCATCGTCTTACACCCTTTTTACTCTGAGCACTCCGTTCTTGGTCCAACGCTATTGTTATTCCCTCCTGACTCTTCTAGATATTGTATATTACCCATCTCTTCCTATAGCTTCCCCTTATTTTTCACAGAATTTCGAACGTCTTCCATCATTTTACATTGTCGAACACTTTTTCCAGGTCTACAGATCCTATGAACGTGTCTTGAATTTTCTCTAGACTTGCGTCCATTATCAACCGCAACGTCATAATTGCCTCTCAGGTGCCTTTACCTTTCCTAAAGCCAAACTGATCGCCATCTAACACATCCTCAGTTTTCTTTTCCATCTTTCTGTATATTATTCCTGTAAGCAACTTGGCTGCACGAACAGTTAAGCTGACAGTGCGATAATTCTCGCACTTGTCATCTCTTGCAGTCTTCGGAAATGTGTGGATGATGTTTTCCGAAAGTCAGATGTTACGTTGCCAGTCATACATTCCACACACCAACATGAGTAGTCATTTTGTTGCCACTTACACCACTAATTTTAGAAATTCCGAGGGAATGTTATCTATCCATTCTGCCTTATTTGATCTAAAGTCCTCCAAAGCTCTTTAAATTCTGATTCTAATTCTGAATGACCTATCTCTTCTAAATCGACTCCTGTTTCTTCTTCTATCACATAAATCTTCCCCCTCACAGAGGCCTTCAATATACTCTACCCACCTATCTGCTCTCTCCTTTGCATTTAACAGTGGAGCTCCCGTTGCGGTCTTAATGTTACCACCCATGCTTCTGATTTCACCGTAGGTTGTTTTGACTTTCCTATATGCTGAGGCAGTCCTTCAACAATCATTTCTTTTTCGATTTCTTTACATTTTCCATGCAGCCACGGCCTCTTAGCTTCCCTGCATTTTCTAATTATTTCTTTTCTCAGGGACTTGTGTTTCTGTATTGCTGAATTTGTCTGAACGTTTTTGTACTTTCTCCTATCATCGATCAACTGAAGTACTTCTTGTGTTACCCATGGTTTCTCCACAGTTAGCTTTTTTGTATCTATGTTTTTCTTATTGTAATACAAATAATGCACGCACGGTAACATTATTTTTCAAATAAATGGCTCTGAGCACTATGGGACTTAACTTCTGAGATCATCAGTCCCCTAGAACTTAGAACTACTTATACCTAACAAACCTAAGGACATCACACACATCCATGCCCGAGGCAGGATTCGAACCGGAAAACCGTAGCGGTCGCGCGGTTCCAGACTGTAGCGCCTAGAACCGCTCGGCCACTCTGGCCAGCATTATTTTTCAGTATAGTCTCCTTGCTTGCTGATGCAAATGCTTTCTGATGCCCTAAGGAAAGGTTTTCGGCTGAGCAGCGAGCCACACATGCACAGCGTCCTTATCATCTTTGTCCGAGGTGAACTGATGGTCCCTTAACGCCTCTTTTAATGGACCAACCAAGTGATAGTCGCCAAGGGGCAAGATGAGAACTATACGGAGGATGAGCCATTACTTCTAACTGGAGTCTCCAGAGCGTTTCAGCAGTGTGACAACGGTATGTGGACGGATATTACTGCACCACAACGCAATAGTAGTCCTCGGCGGTCGCTTCGAATTGCTGGCTTCGAATACCTATCAGTAAGCATCTCATTGTAACACACATTGTTAACTGTTGTGTCACTCTCTTGGTCAATGTTCCGCCATAGAGCCATGTTTCGTTACCAGAGAAGATTCCGTCTAAGCAGTCATCACATTTGTTACCTTAGCGATCCAAATGTTTTTGGCAGAAATCCAAACTTGTTTGTTTATGCAACACTGTGAGCTGTGTCGGCATCCATCTTGTACAGACTTTACGAAACCTAATCCTGTTGCAGACGATTTCGTAGGCAGAAGCGTGACTAATATGCAGATGATCCGCCATTTCATCAGCAGTCACTCATCTGTCTACCAGAACCGCACCACGTGCATACACACTGTTGTCATCTTTTTTGGCATCGGATGGTTGACCGGCACCTGCCTCGTACGTAACACTCGAGTGATCATTTTTAAATTTTGTAATCCATTCATAGACACTGTGTTGCAGCAAGAGATTGTTCCCACTGTGTCGAAAGTGCAGTGGCACCACCGTTTAAGATGGGAAAAGGTTAGCTTCAGTGCAATATTTCTGAGTGCACAAGCTAGAGCCAGGTGTGGGCCTGTTGACAGTAAGTTACACTACCAGTGGTTGTGATGTACAATGGAGGCCACAGGGCTGTTGAGCCGCTGAAAAGAGTAAACGCAGAGGTTTGCATGGCGCAAGTTACAGGCAGAAGGGGCCCACTGCCCCAACCCAGGTGTTATGAGTACGTGACTGGGAATGGCGCATTAGCAAAACAGAGGCGCACAGCCACTTATAAAAGGGCGCCGGTTCACTAACAAGGCATTCAAGTGTGATAGTTCTGGACAGTGTGAGAGGTGGCATGAGCCCCCTCTCATATTTCTATCTTACGATTCTCCGGTGAAAAGTTGCTATTCCTTCACACGCGGACTTCCCACGCAGCGTCTCTCGTCACCCGGGTGGTCCGGTGACAGGCGGGCTGTGCTAAGCCGACGGGTGTGAGGAACTCGAGTGAATGCTTTGCAGACGCCGACATTGTCAAGAGACACGCCCGCCGGGGCCTGAAGTAGCGGCTGGGCTAGAGGTTCCGTTACTTCGCAGAAACTTAGCGAAAACACTTTCTGGCGGGCTACCAGCGAGGCGTGGGAATGACTTGTGTACCCAGGCAGTTGTGGCGGGAAAATTCCCGCGCTTTCTGCAAAATAGTAACTGTGATTGGCTTGCTCAGGGCATAGCTCCGTGACGTAGCAAAATCAGCGCAGAAATTGGCGCCAAGAATCTCCATTGGTGGAATGGTAGTGTTCCGGCAATGGGGTGGAATTTTCCGCCGGTTTTCGAGTTGCTGATTGGAACGTTTAACCACGGCCACTGTCGTGGGGGCGGGAATGTTCTGTGTTCGGTTTTGTACGGGTGCTCTTGTGGGTAGTCGGCTCTTGCCTTTCGGTCGAGGACGTCGAAGCAACCAGCCGTCGCCTCCGGTACGCCAGATCGTGTTCTGGCAGTTAAGAAGACAGTTTGGTAATGTACGTCCGCAGCACCGGCAGATAGGGATTTTCCTAGGTGATAATCAGAGCTCAGCAGAGCGCGCCTGTTCGTCTTTTTTTTCTAACTTTGTTGTGTCTTGAATAGCAGCAATTAATGTTGGGTTAGCTGTGTGTCTCGCTTAGGATTTGAGTGGCAAGGAATTGGCTCCACATACCACTTCGTCATAAACCTCACAATCTAGTTTAGGGACAACTTCACCTTCACAGCGTTTGTTTGAGTATTCAATTTGAGCCAATTTGATGTATTATAAATGTTGCATGTGTTGTTGTTTATTATTTTGTGCTTAGTCTTAATAAATCATATTGTTATTTTGGACAGAACTTTCATTCTGTTAATCGGTAGAGCAACCCATCATTTCTCACTACGTTAAATGAAACCTTCCTTTATTTAACTTATTTATCAAATTAAATTATTGCAGGTGCCAAACTCTTTTCTACTCCACTTGCAGGGTAGATTACAGTCAGTTCGCGTATATTTTTTTTATCCTTGTGCAACAGCAGAAGTCGGAGTTAGAATAGGGGGGGCTCAGAGCATCATTTACATATGTAGATTCTAGAATTTAGTGTTAAATACACTGCTAGCCCCGGCACCTCGCAAGTGGGGCGTGTCACACCAACGGCTACATGCAGCAGCAGATGGAGCGCCAGCGTTCAGTCCACGGATGGTCGCAGCTTTGACCCTCTGAGGCCAACATGGGGTCTGCAGCCAGCTAGTGGCGGGTCATGCCACAGCTCGCTACTGCGGGCAGTCTTGTTGGCTCCCAACACATGCTGGAGGCCTCCCGACACGAGCGCCACAGATTCGGACGCCGGATCATGGGATCTTGTTGTCGCCGCGATCTTAGCCACGCCAGCGAGGAAGCACGTTGCAGGCCGCCTTTTAGCTCCCAGCGGGTGGCGCTGAGGCAGCAGGGACAGAGGCCGCTGAGTCGACCTGCCAGCGCATTCTGACGTCGTCACAACTCGCAGACAGCGAAGTGGTGTCCTTAGCACTGTAGGACCCGGTGACACAGACCAAGAGGAATGGGAACACTGTAGCTGGAAATAATAAGTCACTTGGGAAACTCGGACGAGTTTTAATACGGCGCATCCTGACAGCCCATCCTCACCCAGCATCCATCTATAAAAGTCTTTGCTGGACTGCAGCCCTAGATAAACCTTCCTACCACAAAAACCGTATCACTACTCGTTGTTCCTATTACATACAAACTTGTAATGGAGCGGCCATGGTGTATCTGCAACAAGAAGAAGACAAATGGAAAATTAAGGATCAAACTTTCATAGCAGGACTGCAACAATATAACAACAAAATAATCGAGGACAGATGGCAGTAGGAAAATTTTAAGAGAGGTTATGTCGACATTGCGGATAATTTTTGTCCTACCCTCTTATAATTAAATGGATGAACAGCAATTGGCTGCTATCAGCCCTACTTCCCATAAGGAGAATATAATTAACTATTAAACAAAATAAATCAAGGAATTCGTGATTTTTGCTTGTAGCTGAGGAATACTCGAAATTCCAATCGTAATAAATGAAATTTTTGACAGTGGTAAGCGGTAATTACCACTTCAGATATTTTGCAAAAATTTCAGCAGTTGGTAGGTATAAACTGACTCTCCTCAAAGATGTTAGGAAAGAGGCAGTATTAAAAGTTTGTTATTACTGCCCTGGCAGTGTCAGTTAAATATCTTGGAGTCTAACCGCTAGACAACGGAGGAGGACTGAAGCAGCGTAGATGAGACTCTTAAGACCAGTACCTGGTTACAGACTCGTAAATCGGCAAAAAATGAGTGCAAGTGGAAATTACACGAACATATTCAAGTGATGTCAGATGAACGAATACCTAAACTGATAGACAAATATACACCTCAAGGTAAAAGAAATGTTGTACCACCTAACAAGGTACCCCTCGAGAGCGAGGTCGCAAAAGGCCAATAATGTTTACGGAATTCGATGCCCCACATATTGTCTATCATACAACCAAAATACTGGCTGCTAATGGCAACAGGGGGAGGGACTCGAGGTATCCAGTGGTGAGCACAGCGGGAGGCTAATGAGCGTAGCTGAACTGCTTAGTCGACGAGTAACTCACAACAGAACTGCAGTGCTAGTGGTGTTCATACAATGGCAACGATAAACAAAGCAAATATTACATTATATTTACAACAACAATTGCCGAGGCTGACATTTCGTCAGGAAGGAACCCAAGGAATTTCACAGGTTGAGAAAGAAGTGGCAGAGGAAATACTGGTGTTTCTGCAAGATGCGTCAGTGGAATGCGTGGTGTCGTATTCACTCGAGTGAGCGGACAATGTAAATGAGAGTACAATGATGACGATACGTGCTTAACAAGTGAACGTCATACTGTCCTTGTAGGACGGAGAACCACAAATCCCTTCTTCAATGAAACGTAATATAGGACAGTCGTTATCCAAGGAGGGGCTGCAGAACAGAATTACGTACATGGAAAATCATCCACAGTATAGTAAAAAAAAAAAAACAGTTATGAAATGATTTCGAATAAATTCGGAGCAGTATGACCATGCAGAGCATAAGGAAAACTACGGACATTGAAGTCAGGACAAGGTGCACTTGTTACAGAAACTTGTGTTTCAAGTATGCCAGATACAATTTACAGAATGTACGTAATAGTGACTACTACGTTACGCGCGTCAAATTGCGAGCGACATGAACTGCAATGTTTTCGGGGGAAGCAATGGGTGGTTGCAAAACTTCAAACAGTGCTACAGAACTGGAAGGCGTAAGACAACGAAATTTCAAGCAAAGCATCAACTTGAAGATGTACAGCAAACTACAAAACCGCCCCCAAAAATTTGTAGATGAGATAAACAAACTTATCCCATCGTCCAGTAAGGAATTTGTTTTCAATTCCAAACAATGGGGATTTGAAGACGAAATGCATATGAAAGGAACCCTGGAAGTTAGAGGTGCAAAGAGAGCTGTATCAAGATCAACCAACATCAGTGCCTTAGAGCATTCGTATACAATTATGCCGACTGTTAACCTGGATAGTAAATTGGCTGGAAAGTTATTTATTGTGCTTCGAGAAGTTGGAGGTGCTCTGCCCCTACGATTATTTCTCGTATGCGTGATCTTGCAAGGGCAGTAGGGAATATTTACATCACAGCGAGCAAGAGTAGGAAAGTGGGCGTAAAAGAACTACAGCTGTGGTACGAACACTGCTTTTAGCTAATAGCTGGTCTAAATAACTTGCTTTTGCTTGATTTCTTGACTTCGTATAAAAATCATATTCTCTTAGAGCGAATTATCTCTCCTGAAAATGTGTCACATTGCAGTCCACACCTCACGGAACCACTCCACAAATTGAGCCTTTGGATGTTTGTTTTTTACGTGCCTATAGAACATTTTGTTGCACTATCTGCAGCTACGTCTTAAAGGACAACCACTTTCACGATAAGCTCCACGACAGACCGTTTCGCATTTGGTTGCATGCATGCATTCCATATGTATTCTATAAGAGCGGATACCTAACTGAACGTTCTGCACGGTTTTTAACTTTCAAGGTTTTCGCCTTCGGTCTTGATGGTGTGAATCTATGTCATCACTGTGACGCACCATTTTTCATTCGATGTTCATGGTGCAAGTTAATGGTTTCCTTTGGGCATTTCTTAATGTCGACAGTGTCCATTTTGTGAACTGTAATATATACATCCTATAGAAGGCTGATCTCTGCACCTCCCGGACACTTTTTCTCTGTCGCCGTGGTGATGCACATAGTGAGTCATTAGTAAATATTTTTTCCTGTCATAACTGTTCACACTTCACTTTCAAATAAGCCTTACTAAAGACTCAACTTATAACCTCGACCTCAAGGAGTTCCTTGTTAGAAGAAACGAAATTAGAACAGATAAGGGTGCTTAAACAGGGTGTATACGGGGACAAGGAAAAAAAATTCCCTGATTATTCAAGGATTTTTCCCGGATATCCCGTTAAAAAATATGCTTTTTCCCGGGCGAAAATACAATTTTTCCGTGCTAAGTGACAGTAGGTTTTCCGTAGATTTTCCGTCGGAACTGTGAAACTTATCACTACTTTGAATGGTTCACGTTATACACACTCGCGTATAATTCCCGTAAATAAAGGACGGGGGAGAGAAGTTCTGGAAAGACTTTTAATGAAAAAAAAGGAGAGAAGTTTTGGAAAGACCTTTGATTTGCAGCAACATACACGCTGCATATTTTCGTATTACGAAAGTATAAATTCGAATTGCGCCAAACACAGCGCGCTACTTTCTGGAGCGTTGAAACCGAGGTGGCGATGTCCTTTTGTAAGCCAATCATATCTCACGCCACGTGATCTTGCCAGCCGATGACAGCAGATAGTCAGAGCATAGGACACTTGTTATAGTCAGCCAATAGCTAGATCACTGGTTTCGTAGCGCGAACACACAAAGTGGAAAAGTTAAAGGTTTATATTAATATACATAGTATAGCTACAAGATAAGCTAAGCTTTCACATATAATATTGGTCTCTACGATTAACAAGCTAACCATAAGCTAATCTTTCACATGTAATATTGATCTTTTTTGCGTGTGTTATACATTAAGATACATCACACAAA
This sequence comes from Schistocerca serialis cubense, assembly GCF_023864345.2. Lineage (NCBI taxonomy): Eukaryota > Metazoa > Arthropoda > Insecta > Orthoptera > Acrididae > Schistocerca > Schistocerca serialis. The sequence continues at coordinate 730,269,404 of NC_064641.1, forward strand.
CGTGCCAGTAAATTCAAAATTATGACATAAATGTATGGGCTCGAAATTCTTGTAAGTGGCTGGTCTTCAAAGTGTTCAGTTTCAAACGCTCTGTGATTTAGAAATTCATCGCACTTTCTCACACGTAGCATAATTCATCTTGCGTAAAAAGAAATTTGCTTTGAAAGTAACGCTTTTCGAACTACGGTTCGCAATACTATCCGGAGACTGCTAGAAATAGGTTCGATTTACCAGTTGCCAGAGAGCGCCAGAAAACGCATTATTGCACGTGCACAGCTGCAGTGTTGTAGGAAGCCCGCATGTTCGTATGTATAAAGCACAAAGAGAGCTTACATTACACCATAAAAGAAACAGGGCATTAGGGGATACTCCCAAGGGCATCGTAATTTCGTAAACCATACCAAAACGCATAATTCGGCTTGAAGTGCACATTGGTTTTTTCTATATTCACAATGAAGTATGTCCCATCTGATACTCTACGATCTCATTTTTGGTTCTTTATTATGGCATAATGCCACACATGACAGAAGATGATAACGTGCACTTGAAATTCAGCGAACAGTTGGAACTAGCCAATACTGTAGAATGAAACACTCAGCGGAAAGATTAATAAAGCCTAATTTCTTTAGCAAACTTGCAAAAATAACTTTACTGTTCTGCAAGGCGATTAATGCTTGACTGCTAATAACTTGGAAATAAAATTAAATCCGAAAACTGAAACTAATAACATATTTTTGCCCTCCGTAATTATGTGAATGTATTTTAATTCACTTAATAGCTACCAGCCACAGAAATCCGTTTTGTTTTCATTTGACGTGGGAGCTGTAAACCAAGAGAAGCAGCGAAATCACTAAACGTCACTTAACGCAAGTACGGGTCACATGGAGACTAACCCCCTCCCCACTACAACTCAAACAACTCTGCGCATGCGCGAATATGGCCGCTAGGGCACGCGGGAAAAATTTTCTCGTTTGAATCTGGCTGTTTGCTGCTACTGCCCATACAGCTAACAGCCATACTTCAAGTAGCGGGAAGCGGGAGAAGGTACTGATCATACGCGAGTCAACCACGCATACACATCACCCCGCTGGCAAGTGGTCAAACGAACCTAATGTGAACAGTTGTGACGTCATGCTCACAGCAAGCAGTTTATTGTTACGAAGAATTACATAATCTTCACCCTACGGTCTTTGACATATTTTTGCTATTTGCAGACGCTTGTGCGTGCACGGTGTTTTGTTGTTGTAAACTGCACATTTCCTTTGCCACTAAAGTTTTACTTTTTTCCCTCTCTTTTATATTTTATTGCTGCAGTATCATTCTCCAGTCGCAGGATACAGTAACATTCTTTGCTAGAGAATTAATTCTCACCAGTAAAAATTACAAAAATTTAACTGAAGGCAAAAACAATGAAAAATTCCAGGAGTTACGAAAAATTCCTGGGTTTTTCCGGGTTTTCTCCCGGATGAAAAAAGTACCGGGTTTTTCCCGGATTTCCCGGTTGTCCCGGGTCGTATACACCCTGTTAAACCAAACCTAGATATGATGATGATTATGATGATGATGAAGATGATGCTGATGACGATAATGGTATTTTTGTGGAGTACACCTGCAAATTTGGAAATGTGCGCGTTGGGAATATTCAGCCTCTTCCTCCCCACCCCTTGCGCCCACATAATGGCAACGAAAATCTCTCCCACTTCTCTGATTCGAATCATCCACATCCGGCATCATTCCAAGCACTCTGACATGCCTTGGTGATCGAGTAAACGCACGCTATAATAAACAGGCATTTCACGGTAAGGCATTGTTTGAAACTAAACAAGAAAACATATTAATCTGTGAAATACGTCACCCCCGAAGACTCGACACAGAAACGGCACTACAGGAACCAACGTGAGAAAATGCGCTGAATAAAAGGCGCCGCAAGGAAGATCGAGTTTAAAATTCTTCGCGAGATCCGTCTGCATGCTGGCTCGCCCAAGTCGACCGGAGATTCGGCGGTGTCGTGGGAGGAGAGCGGACAGCCAACAGGTAGTTCCGGAAAGGTCACGTACTCCGGGACACACACACACAAACGCGCGCTTGCTGCCACCGGACGCCCTTTAAGCAACGTGGTCCGAGGAGTTCGTATTACGTGGAGCAACGTAATCTGCACGGTGAAGCGTGGAACTTTGTGACGAGTTAAGATTAGAGAACGGGCGATAAAGTAAAAGAAAAACAAGTTCTTGGTAATAAGGGCGTAGTGTAGGGTTGCAGCGTAATGTAGCTGCAGGAAAAATTAATGCAAGACGTGAAAAAAGCCATAAGAACATAAACAAAAGACCAACTCTAAATTTCTGAGAAACGTTTCTCTCACAGTTACCAATGAAAGTAACTTACTCAGATGTTAGCTGATCTGAGGCACCAAACTACGTTACCAGCTGTTTCAAAGACCGCTTGTTCTGAAGTCGTAATCTTTGTTACCATTAGCCATTTTAAAGGCTTTCGTGTCCAACAACACACGCAGAGATTGAATAAAAATACAGAAACGACGCGAGAACTGCATGCCAAAGTCTTGCTGTAGTATTTGTCCCCGAACAGCACTTGTTCAGTGTCCTCAATACGTTGCAAGCGTCAGTCGTTTTGTATAGTTGTGAGTGCGTTATGTCGGAACTAAATGAAATGTAACGTTGGCAAATTAATGGCCCCCGTATAGTGGGTGCTTCCGTAACCAAGATAGCCGAAGTGTTTCAGGAGGCACCGCATCGAAGATTTATACCGCATGTGGGGAAAGCGGAGAAACATCGTCAGCTAAAACACAACGCGAACTAATGTGGGTGTTGAGTGATTGTGACACACGATCACTGCAGAGGACAGTGACGGAAAATAAGAGGACGACAGCTGCAGAAGTCACAGCAGAAACGATTGTCGCACATGCGAACCCTGTCAGCACCAAAACAACCCGAAGGGGCTCCATAAGCAGGGGATTCAGAGCGAGCTGGGATTCCAAAGGACTCATCGCTGATCCAGTTACCCGTAACAACGAAACATGGTACCGAACTCAACAAGCCTGGTGACTGTCAAGGATTATGTGACCATTTTGGCTGATCAGGTACGTTCCATTGTACGATGCTGTGTTCCAAGACGAAGGGCCACTGCCTGCACAGCTCGCATCATCCAGGGTTAGCTTTTTTTCGCATCTAATCTGGCCACTACAGTCACCAGATATCATTTTTGTCGTCCGCTTTGGAAAGAAGGGTGCTTGGTTGCTGACTGCCTCCATCACCGTTATCTGAAATTGCCACTATTTTGCAGGAATAATGGTATAAGATCCCCTTGAGTACTGTAAAGGACCTGTAATCATTCATTCCGTGACAATGCGGGGTGTTTTGAATACCAACGAGTTTCCTACAACGTATTAGATATGATATGTTATTTTTGTGATTTTTTCGACAGTTTCGCCCACCTCTTATACAGTGCCTCAGAAAAAATGTGAGCCACCCAGAAGGGGAAGGCGAAAGGGAATCGAACTTTATGAGTTGAGAGGAAATGTGATTGTCCACCACTTGAATATGAAATGTACGCGTCATGTCATGAACCCTCGAAGTCGAATCCGGTTGCCAAATACATGTGCACAATTTCACACTCAACTCAGTCAGAGGCTGTCGTCAGCAACTCAGTCAGAGGCTGTCGTCAGCGAAGTTTTTGACAATAACATATTAAGTGTGTGAGGAAAGTAATGACACAGACAATACTGCGAGCGATCTGGCAGCGCTTGTGTAGACTGGTGTGTTCATCGCTTCCAGATGCTCAGTCCGAGTTTCCGCTCCGTATAGTACGATGTAATTTTTGAGACCGAGATCAGTGAAGTTATGTTTTTGTTGTGCGTCACGAAAGTGGAAAGGCAGAATTTAGAGCAACGCTATGCAGAGAAGTTTTGTGTTAAACTTAGGAATCCTCCTATGTGACCTCTGAAAAATTGAAGCTGGCCTATGGGGAACATACCTTATCGAGAGCACAAGTTTTTCGCTGGCACAAATCATTTGTGGAACGCCGAGAACACGTTGAAGATAAACCTCGCTCAGGGAGACCTTCAACTCCAAAAACCGACGAAAATGTCGAACGTGTGCTTGCTCTTGTGCTCTTGTGTCAGACCGACGCTTAACAATAAGGATGCTGGATGACTTGTTGAACACTTTCACCGTACATCAAATTTTGACCGAAGATTTGCGCACGGGAGAGAAACCTCACAACTGAGCAGTACAATCGAAGAAACGTGTGCGTTGATCTTCTTGACAGGATTGCTAATGATCACTAATCATTCAGTCGTGTGATCACAGGCTGCTGGAATTTTCAGTACGATCCTGAGACATATCGGCGAAGTAAGGAGTAACACAATGAGACATCTATTCGACCGAAAAAAGTTCGAATGAGAAATAAAAAAAGAAAACAATGCTGACCGGATTTTTAACACTAAAGGTATCTAGCATAAACAATATGTTCCTCCAGGACAAACTGTCAATCAAGTGTTTTACAAAGATGTCCTTGAGAAGCTCAAGAAAAAGGTGAATCGAGTGACACCGAACATTCCAAACAAATGGATGCTACATCGTGACAACGTCCCATCTCACTCCATGTCACACAGCCACTACAATCATGGAATGTTTGACCCCAAAAGGCATTCCTGTTGGTCCATAGCTCTCCTGTTCACTTCATCCTTATGACTTTCTTCTTTTCCCGAAATTGCAAATTATTTTAAAAGGACGTCATTTCAACATTTAATATGAAAATTTGTAACTAAAAATGAATATTTAATATATTAATAACTTGTATTTCACTGAGTTTCATTTCGGTATCGGCACTGCGGAGAGACTTTTTGAACACCCCGTATATATATCACATTGGAGAGGGTGCAACGAGTTTTGGATAAACTACACCTTTGTGACTTTTTTCTTCATGTTTCAATTCACTACTTCATATTTTATACATGAATACAAAAAGCCGCGCACACAAATAAGAAGACTAGTTGCACGCAAGCAAGTTTATATGTAGCCACGTCACTTACTATGAGTACAATACTGTATAAGATGATGTAATCATTTTTCTAACTGTGGATTTCCCTATTGTTATCGGTTGACAGTTCTGAAGAATGATTGCGTTTGAAATATCCATAAGACGTACGAGACGTGAGGAGACGTGAACCTAAGGTAAGTAGAACTAGATTTCTAATAATAAATTTTAGACTATTCCCGAAACATACAACGGGGTTTGCATTAGACAGAAAATAGATTGAAATATCGTTTGATGTCCGTAAACTTCCGTTCACATGTACGTTTATTACAATGCGTAAAAATAAAACAGTGCTCAACACCACACGTTCATCATTTAAGCTTAATATCTCTTACTGTCAGCCAGATAAATTCATCTCACTTCATCACCTCTTCCTTGCACAATGCGACAGTCACTGCTAGCGACAGCGACGGCTAGAAATGTCACATTAACATTGTGACAGCCAGCCACTTTATTGCCAAATGCGAATAGGGCATAGCTGTCTCCGACCGTCGCTCACAGCTGCAGTTGACTGTTAGAGAGGCTGCCAGCCGTCACTCGCTTTAATCAATACATATAATAAAAATAAGTGTACAATGCGCGAGCCGCTAAAACTCAGAAACCAGTCCCGGTACTGTCATGGGAGATACATGATGTGAAAACCCTATATCCCACATCTATGAAGAAGGTTCCCATTTTTACCTGAGGCGGACGTCTTTGAAGCTATAAGGGCTGGGAAGCTTCGCCCTCTAGAAACGTCTAGAACATTCCAGAATATGCTACAATATTCTGGAACATCCCAGCACATTCGAGAGTATTCTAGAGCATCCCAGGATGTTCCGAAATGTTCCACAGTGATACGGGATGTTCTGGAATGTTCGGGAAGATTCCAGAATGTTTGGGAACATTCCGGAACATCCCATATCATTGTGGAAAATTCCAGAACACTCTCTAATGTTGTGGATTGTTCTGAAACATTGTGGACTATTCGAAGGCTTTTTAGTATGTTCTGGAATTCGCCACTGGTAGGGCTACATATTGGTAGGTGTATATAAGGCAAGACCGGTCGTAGGTTCGATCTTCAGTTTCTTATCAGTGACGAAGGAAGAAACCGAAAAAATAGTGCAGTGAGAGAATAAAAACAAGCTGTGAATTTCAAAGCTATACGAAACTTTTTCTGGCTGACGACCTCCATAAAACGGCGAAAGGAAAAATGTTTCTCGTTTACTACATTTTCGCTGCTTATGCAGTAAACTGCCACATGACGCGTTATTAGTTCTTTGCTAATAACTGCATTCGTGACATACTGTTAACAGTATTCGCATACACCTCTGGATGTGCCAGACAAATTACATCATTGGACGACGTTTAGCTAAGGAGATATGATGTCATAAACACAGGACACATCAAAAATTACTCCATCATGCCCTGTTTCCAAGTCTCCCTGACACGCTTTATATACCCTCCACTGCTAGTGCTGCACCTGCCGTCTATGAGTGGTTATTGCTCACTGACGTCGAACATAGGTGATGGTTACATTACCGTGACTGGAGCGTGAATGTACTTCAGGTAAAATTAGTCACTGCATCTTTCATCTCGTGGTAAATGATGCGTTGGTAATTGAGGTGACCAAGAAAGGCAGAAAGAAATCTACAAATAGGTAACACATTAGTAAGATTATTTACAATAAGTATACTTCATAATTCAAAAAATGGCTCTGAGCACTATGGGACTTAACTTCTGAGGTAATCAGTCCCCTAGACCTTAGAACTACTTAAACCTAACTAACCTAAGGACATCACACAAATCCATGCCCGAGGCAGGATTCGAACCTGCGACCGTAGCGGTCGCGCGGTTCCAAACTGTAGCGCCTAGAACCGCTCGGCCACTCCGGCCGGCACACTTCATAATTGATATATACATACCTCGCAATTGATTTATACTGAAGCGCGAAAGAAACTGGTATAGCTATGCATATTTAAAAACAGAGATATGTAAACAGGCAAAATACGGCACTGTGGTAGGCAACGCCTGTGTAAGACAACAAGTGTCTGTCACAGTTGTTAGATCGGTTATTGCTGCTTCAATGCCAGATTACCAGATTATCAAGGCTTAAGTGAGTCTGAACGCGATGTTATAGTCAGCGCACGAGGGATGGGACACAGAATCTCCGAGATAGCGATACAGTGGGGATTTTCTCGTACGACCACTTCACGTATGTACCGTGACCAGAAAGAGACCCTGCAAGAACGGTACCACCGAATGAAGAGAACCGTTCAATGTGACAGAAGTGCAACCCTTCCGAAAATTGCTGCACATCTCAATGCTGGGCCATCAACAAGTGTCAGCGTGCGAACTGTTCAACGAAACATCTTGGGTATAGGTTTTGGGATCCGAAGGCCCACTCGTGTACCCTTGATGACTGCACGACACAAAGCTTTACGCCTCACCTGGGCCCGTTAACACCGACATTCGACTGTTGATGACTGAAAACATATTGTCTGGTCTGACGAGTCTCGTTTCAAATTGTTTCCAGCGGATAGACGTGTGCGGGTATGGAGACAACCTCACGAATACATGGACCCTGCGTGTGAACAGAGGTCTTCCGAATGCAAAAATATTTTGTTGAGCCCAACCTACATAGGTAGGAATGATCATCAAAATAAAATAAGAGAAATCAGAGCTCGAACAGAAAGGTTTAGGTGTTCGTTTTTCCCGCGCGCTCTTCGGGAGTGGAATGGTAGAGAGATAGTATGATTGTGATTCGATGAACCCTCTGCCAAGCACTTAAATGTGAATTGCAGAGTAGTCATGTAGATGTAGACACAGTACTTTGACATCAGCATTTTCCTAGCTTTATGTTTCAAATTAACATTCTACGGTGGAACAAAGAATGGCATGCAACTGGGCCATTACGAAGCTGGGAGAGAACTTTCACCTACGTGGAACGTTCAGTAAGTAATGCATTTTTTATTGGTCAATTTCGGTTGAAAAAATGCTGAATTTTTATCTCACGTAGTGGATTATTCCAGCTTCAGCCTCTACAGTTTTATGAAGTTCCGATAGGTGGCGGCACTACGCGTACCCTTCAAAATGGCGTCTGTAACAGAGGTGCGTTCAAGCAGAGAGTTGTCACTGACAAGGGGATGGTCCAATAGGACATGTTGAAACTTACCCTGAAATTTTCTACAGAGGAAGAAGACAACGAAAGACATTCACTGCCACAATTTTGCCTGCTAAGAGGTACTGCAAGTATTTTGTAAAAAATATTGAAGTTACCCTTTTTTGCCGCGCGAAGAACAGCTTGTAACAGCCGTTTGTACAGCTCTGCCTGCCTAGCGCGCGACTCGGTGAATCATTCACGCAGCGCCGCGTAACGGAACTATCTGGAGCTCACAGGCACCAGTTTTAAGCATCTAGAGACTGTTTGCAGTGGATGGAATGTAAGCGAACATGCGCGAATGAACATTTGCAGAAAATTCACTACCATTCACTTGTATGTGTGTGGAATCGTTTATACTAGAGAGAACGGAAGAGAACATTGCCTATGAACGCTCTGTTATTAGTTTTTAGTTTTTGGGGCTAATATTTGGTTGGCATACAGTATACAAATTTATCTTCACAATGCGAAACTTTTCTATTTCGTGAGGATTATTTTGCATCGCGAGTGCGCTGTTCTTGGCGGAGTATGCAAAACGGCACAGGGAAGGAGGAATTTAAGCGTCTCAATTAGTAAGGAAGCGCGACATGCGTGGAGATCGTGCACTTTACACGTAATTGCATCTCCATCTCTCGTTAGCACTGGTCCAAAATTTTCCTTGTATGTCGGCTGCCACTTTTCCCTGGTTTATCATTGCCATTGAGGGGGAATTTATAAACAGAACACTAATTACCGGTGTCGAGCATCGTCTGAAGAGGTGACACAGCTAGCTTTTGCACTACGCGTGGAAGGTCTAATGATCATATTTGTTTTGTTTTTTCTAATACAAAATTGTCTAGTGGCAAAGCCCGCGCTTTGTGATCCAGAGAGCACGGGATCAATTCCCGTTCAGATCACAACGTTTTCACCATGATTTTTAACCGAGCGTTCACTTCTCACAGATGTTGGAGTGATAATGAAAGACGTGTGGTTCAGATTTCTAGTTAAACTGCAGATCTCCATTTTCCAATTAGGTAAGTGGTGAAGGTTAGGGATGCGTAAGTAGCTGCAGTGGCGTCCAGTTGAGAGATCTGCAAGAGGCCTACCGGGTACACCAGACAGAATTCTCTTTTACTCGTGCTTGTTAGCTTGTTTGCTCCGGTGAAAATCTGGCTTAAACTATACAAACATGTTTTTGAGTAACTTCATATCGACAGTTCAGTTCTTGCACATATAATTCTGATAAAAGTGGCTAGCAGAGAAAATAAAATCATGGATGTGTTTGATGTCATAGACGACTTCCATGAATGAGGACTTGTAATTTGTTGAAATGAAACGTGTCTTGCAGTACTACATTTTGTAACAATTCCTGTAGGCCATTCCTTATAGTAATGTTGAAATGGTGTACATTTGACAGTAAGTGAAACTGTTCTTTGTTTATTGCCTATAGTCGTTACAAAAATGCGAAGTGCCATTGAATGACAAAAACAAACATTTTCCTTGCACGAAGCTCACCGGACAAAGGAAAGATTGATCCAGTCAGGCACTTCACAGGTACCACTAGCTTTATTTAGACAGAACTAGGATGGAGTCGGAAATGGCTGTTGTTCTGCATATTGCGCTGCACACCGGGTATACTTGATCAAATTCGCAAATCGTGACGAAGAAAACTGGTAATGCACAAATGACTGGAGCTTAAGAATACTGTTCCGCTGATAAACCAGAAATGAGAGAGAGATATGGGAAATTATGTTGTGTCTGATAATTTCCTGGAAAATGCTTTCCACTGTCGAAAACATTCTTTATCGAGAGGTTGAATCGCATTAGTAGTTCCATGCGGAATCCACATTACATCCACAGATTTTTGGTAGTCCTCGACAAAAACAATGGCGTCGTTATGTCCAGACCATGAATCCAACAAAAGCAATGGATTAGTTTCTGCAGCTGGTAGGAACACGTTTCGAACGAAATGTTGAAAATTATTTTTTCCTTTTTTCCAGATTTGGATACACCGATTATAAGATTTTTGCACCTAAACAGTCCATTTTTTTATATTTTTATACAGCTGCACAAAAAGTAAACCACTCATGCGTATCACTGGAATTATCGTTCATCAAAGTGTCATTGCGTTCATTTTTTTCACCCCGAAATGATAAAGTGCGGTGTGCACGCAGTTCTTTCACGAAACCTGACTGATCAGCGCTATAAAAAGGAGTTGCGGGGATAACAGCAAGTCTCGTCTTTACGTCAGCTATGAATTTCTCTATAGAGTTCTCTATCACTGGCACCTGCTCTACACGTTTACGTGACGTAAACTTGGGACTTTTGCGACTTCCTATTCTGTACGATTTCTTGAACCTACGTAGTGAGATCGACGAAGCGTGGAAATTAGCAATTTTCACGTCACTTACGTTTCGGAGAGCCCAGTCTCGTAGATTTGCACGAGCAGTTCTAAATCTTTCGAACAGTTTTTCATTCATATGGTTTCGGGTTTCCATGTGGCGCATATTTCTTACTTCATTTAATTCATTTTTCTATTTGTACAGTACACGCTCCGATTTTGCGAAACGAAAACGCCTTTGCAAAGTGCGTAGCTTCAAGCGTTTTTCCATCCATCGTTTAACCAATATTTCACTGCCGTTTCTTTATCGCTGAAAGCAGTTGAAGTACGGTTTTTTTTTTTTTTTTTACTTGGAAGGTATTCTTCTTCAGAACTATTCCTGGCTACAATTCATGGAATCGTCACAATTGTTTCCTATGTCTTCTAACTTATCCACAATTGCAGACGAAATGTTGATATTCGAATGAATGTCAAGGAAATCAACTAACAAATGACACAAATGTACATCCTCTGGAGAAGTAGGTGACTTCGGCTGGAAACGACGTTCTTCATATTTCATCATTTCTAAATTGAGAATGTCCATTGGATTCCACATTACTGTGAAACTGGAAGAAAAAAAAAGGTACTATTAGCAGGTATATCTTACGAAAGCACAATAAATGTTAATTCAGCTTTATCTGTATTGTCAATACTTACCAATAATGCAAAAAGCAACTGATAATTTGTAGTAGATGTTACTTGAGTGGCTAATTCGTGATAATAGCAACTGTGTACTGTAGTGGCAGAGAAACTAACCTGAAAAGTCCTTCACAAATTACGAACGGGTTGTGTAGTGTTTCCTGTTTACAAACGTACCGCCGACCTCGGCTTTGTGTGTGTGTGTGTGTGTGTGTGTGTGTGTGTGTGTGTCTATTTGCGCATGCGCTGTTGCTACAGCACCAGTAGGGGTGTACATTTCTGCCGCCACGTGGCGCTACGAATCTGGCAATTTTCAGCTCTTTTTTAGTAGTTTCAGCGCCTCTTGTCCGCCCCGATAGCTGAGTGGTCAACCTGACGGATTGCCGTCGTTCGGGCCCCGGTTCGATTCCGGACTGGCTCGGAGATTTTCTCCGCTCAGAGACTGGGTGTTGTGTTGTCTTCATTATTATTTCATCCCCATCCGGCGCGCAGGTACCCAATGTGGTGTCAAATGTAATAAGACCTGCACCAAGGGGGCCGGACCTGCCCCGCAAGGGCCTCCCGGCCAGTAACGCCTAGCGCTCATTTCCATTTCATTTCCAGTGCCTCTCTGCAGCTAAAATTTTGACAGTGCATTTCTTTTCTTGTCTTCTTTCCGTGTAAAATGTTTCAGGATAGGTATCGACGTGTCTTATTGGACCATTCCCTTGTGAGTTTCTTTCGGCGGCAACCCGGAGCATCGCAGTTATTCATAGGATGTCTACGGAGATCTGGCAGTGAACAAAAGCACGATGAGTCGTTGGGCGAGGCGTCTGTCGTCATCGCAACGAGGTCGCGCGAAGCTAACCGATCTCCTGCATGCCGGCCTGCTGCACACAGCTACCATCGGGAAACTGAAGAAAGGACTTCAGCGTCTTCGGCTCCACAAAAATGTAAATGAGCTTATCCTTCTTCATAACAACGCAACACCTCACACAAGTCTACAGCGCAGAGGAGCTCACAAAACTTTGAGAGTTTGTACTCTCATGCTCATAAATTAACGATAATGCTGATACATGGTGAAACAACGCACTGATGGGCGGTTTACGGGTTTGAATCACCTCGGTATATAACCATGCGGTGCATTTGACCTGCGGTCGTCGCACGGTAGCGCTGGGAGCAGTCCACATACGCAGAGGTGTGTCAGTGAATGTCAGAGTACGGTGTAGCGAGTAAGTGTGCAGACGTTTTCAGACGTGGTAATGGTGACTGTATGTTGAAAATGGCTCACAGAACAGCTATTGATGACGTTATGAGAGAGTACTAGGGTGACTAGAGGCCGGTGAAACACAGAAGGTCGTAGCACGGGCCCTCCGTGTGCCACAAAGTGTGATCTCAAGATTATGGCGGCGCTTCCAGCAGACGTGCCCAGGTGATACAGTACGGGACATCCACAGTACGGGACATCCACACTGTACAACACCATCAGTGCCCGCAGACTGCCACGGAGTACTACAGGTAGCCTTCCTCGGGATCTTACGTCAGCCACTGGAACACTTATCTCCAGACACACAATCTACAGACGACTGAACAAATGTTCTTGCACATAATTTAAAACCACTGTTGAAGCTGGAACACCCACTAAGATGCACATCTGTTATCTTTGCTTATTAATTTAACGGCATAACAGACATATCAACTTAATGCAAAAATAAAGTTTAGTTCAAAGTTAACAAACAGGAAAGTACACAGTAATTCGTATTTACAGCTCTAGTTAATTCTAAAACTGATGTTACACTATTCCATCACAAGTCACTGCAGATATTGCAGTCACTTCACACAGTACACACGAATCCTCTCGGCTACCATGAGGACCACGACGACACCTTTGCTTCTACATCACACTGTCTGTGCATTCCATAAATGTTCATAGTACTGGTGAGGGTTCATATGTTCATATCTGCGATGGCTCCTGTAAACAACAGCCAACACTCAACGAGAGGGAACTGGCTGAAAATATGACAATTGCCTTAACATGGATATATTTACTGGAAGGTAAAAACCTCCAACAAAAATGGCGATTTTATAGCGTTATTATTAAGTACATTAAATTGACATTATTAAAATTTTAGCGGAATTTAATACATCGTCGCAAACTTTCACAAATTTAACACATTACTAGTGTCTAATCATATATCTACTCTTGTAAATTGGAACTGATATAAATAAGGTCACAGTTATAACAAATATATTAAAAGACGGAAAAATTATGTTTAGTAATGGATCAATAGCTTATTCTTAGGACTCATATGACTGGCCATAGACATGACTCAGTAACGGGGCAAGTTGGTAGAGGGGGACCACCGTCACATCGCAACTCGACAGAGTCAGTTTTACATGAAGGTGTGTGTGGCAGATTCTGTTTCACTGAGACGCACTATGTATGTAGTTGCAGGTCGATAACCGCTTCCCTACCCGCCAGAGTAGCCGAGCGTGCTAACGCGCTGCTTCCTGGACACGGGTAGGCGCGCGGCACCGGATCGAATCCACCTGGCGAATTAACAACGAGGGCCGATGTGCCGGCCAGCCTGGATGTGGTTTTTAGGCGGTTTTCCAAATCTCGCTAGGTGAATACCGGGCTGGTCCCCACGTTCCGCCTCAGTTACATGTGTCGCAGACATTTGAAACACGTCCGCACTATTTCACGATTTCCACTAGATGCAGACAGTTGGGGTACACTGCTTCCGTCCTGGGGGATACGGGTTGGCGGCAGGAAGCGCATCCCGCCATCCCTAACACTGCCGAATCCGTTGTAACCACGCCGACCCTGCGATCCCTGCCGGACTATGTCGTAAGTGAAAGAGAGAAAGAAAGCCGCTTCCCCAGGGGGCGTCATAACCCTTTGGCTAGGTGGCCGACGCGCTGTTACTATCCAAGTACTCAGCTTGTGTTGTCTGCAGTGATTACGTCGCAGAGGCGGTGGCAGCACAGCGTTTGAAGGCCGAGGTCATACAGGGATGTGTGGTCAGAATCTTAAAGATTCAGGCATCGGTCTGCAATGAAGGTCCGTTTCCATGCAATGTAAAGTGACTATGTCATAATGTGCTGACAGACATTGGCATGAGTGTCTCCTCAACGACCATTCAGCGAACACGGACACAGCATGTGCCTGGTTCATGCACCCATGATGACTGCTGTTCATTGGCGATAAGGGCTGACATCTGCACGTCAATGCCGTAGCTATATGTCCACTGAGTGGCGACGGGTGGCCTTTTATGCTACATCTGACAGATGTCCATTGGCGTGTACTGTGTGAAACGTCTGAAAGTAAACACTCTGCAAAAATCGTCGGAAGGGTCCAAGTCACAGGGCAATCCCTCGGTGATCTAGTCATTGTGGAAGGCACAATTGACCAACACTAGTATGTATCTATCCTTGGTGACCATGTCCAGCCTTACTCGCCATTTGTTTTCCCTCAGCATAATGTTATTTACAAACTGGACAATGCTATCATAGCCCACACTGCGCGTGCGTGCTTCGAAGAGCACCTGGGTGCGTTTACTGCACTCCCTTGGACACAAAACACCCCAGATTTAAACCCAATTAAGTATTTATCTGTGAGACCACGTCGACAAAGCTTACACAGAGAAACCTAAAACATCTGGTTGCAGCACTAAGGTCGGTTACGGCTCCACATCCGTTTCGGTACCTTCCAGAAGCACCCCATCTCTTTCTGTACCTCATATACTCTCTACCTACACGTCTTGCAGTGGTACGTGCAGCGAAAGGTAGTTATTCAGGCGTTTGGCAGGTGGTTACGTTAATGTAACTGGACAACTTATTTACTGCAGGATCCGAAAATTTCTAATCTTGCGACAGTTGGCGCCTATCCTGGGAACTCCTACATCGTTCTCAGTTGTTCCGCATTGTGACACTCCTCATCGCTGGCTGCTGAATCCATAGGCAGTTGCACACCGCTAGGATTTGCTTCAAGTGTTTGTCTGCCTTCGTGAGTTCTCATTACAGCATCGATGTAACGGCAAACCCACTTGTTTGTAATGGAAATGCATATGCTACGCTCAAGTGTTCCACTTGCTCCCTGTTAGATTTAAAAAAAAAAAATGTAAATGTCGTGTGACCAAGGCCTCCCCTCGGGTAGACCGCTCGCCTCGTGCAAGTCTTTCGAATTGGCGCCACTTCGGCGGCTTGCGCGTCAATGCGGATGAAATGATGATGATCAGGACAACAGAACACCCAGTCCCTGAGCGGAGAAAATCTCCAACCCAGTCGGGAATCGAACAAGGGCCCTTAGGATTGACATTCTGTCGCGCTGACCACTTTTTTTTCATTTTGTTCGGTATTATTCGTTGCGTTTGGTCTGGGCGGACGTCACAAGACATCCGTTCAAGTTGATCGTTGATTCCTTTACGCAGTTTTTTATTACAGAAGGCGAGCAGCCCTGTGACCGAGCACGAGGAGCTCCCGTGCCGGCAACCACTCAGCTACCGCTGGCGGACGAGATTTAAACAGAACAGCCCTTTCACAGTAAACGAAACACTTCAGTTAATCTGTACCTGTCTGGCTTTTAGGAAAGTCTCTCATGTGCAGGAAGTAGTTCACATGGTTCAAATGGCTCTGAGCACTATGGGACTTAACATCTGTGGTCATCAGTCCCCTAGAACTTAGAACTACTTAAACCTAACTAACCTAAGGACATCACACACATCCATGCCCGTGGCAGGATTCGAACCGGCGACCGTAGTGGTCACGCGGTTCCAGACTGAAGCGCCTAGAAGCGCAAGGCCACACCGGCCGGCCAGGAAGTAGTTAAGTGGTTTCAGAGTCCCTTCTTGTCCTGAGCATCTGGTGGTGAAAGTATTACGCTACGCATAAACATCATACAGTTTTAACAGAAATATAAATTTGATTTATACTTTACCAGTTGAAATTAGTTTCAACACCACGGAAAGTTATTTGAGACGACGTACTGCTCTGTCTACTCACCTGATTAGCAGTCCACTAAGCCTGCATGAGGAGAGACCTATATCTCACTCCCTAGTGGAAGTGTAGGCTGATTGCCACCAAGTATCCACTGGCTGTGAGAGAAGATCATGATGGGAATAAAGGATGCTCTGAGAGGCAAGCATATTTAAGATGCGCCAGACAATGGCTGGAGGGTCGGATACCACTGCTGCCTACTTTCGGTATTATTTTTCATTATTTTCTTGTCTTAAAATCCAGTTTTTTTTCTTTTTTTCGGCCCAGTCTTCCTTGTGTTGATGTTGCGCTACTATTTCTCTCTTGCATTTGTTGTCGTATTACTCTGAATTTCTCTTTTTCCTCATTTGCATTACCTAAGAAGTCCTTTTCTGTATGGTGTGTAACTTTAATAGGTATAATTACTCATTGTTTTAAAGATTTTGCTTTTAGTTATTAGTTTCATTGTCTTCGGCAATTTGTTGCATACTTTTATTCACTCGTACAAATACTGTTTTTTGAGTGTATGGTGCTACATAAAGCTCCAAAAAGTCTCTACCTCAACGTGCTTCAAGAGATTGAAATATACGCTCACCAAATGAAAAACCCAGACCTACTACTTAATGAGCAAAGTGATTTTATGCACAGGAGTTATTATGAGATTTTTAAAGAGATGTTTTAGGCTTACTCTTGAATGCAACAGCACGCTCCAGTAAGAACCAGCTGCAGCGGAACGGCTCTCAGCGTACTGGCGGCGAGGTGAATTGGGGCCGGCCTGAGTGGCCGTGCGGTTCTAGGCGCTACAGTCTGGAGCCAAGCGACTGCTACGGTCGCAGGTTCGAATCCTGCCTCGGGCATGGATGTGTGTGATGTCCTTAGGTTAGTTAGGTTTAATTAGTTCTAAGTTCTAGGCGACTGATGACCTCAGAAGTTAAGTCGTATAGTGCTCAGAGTCATTTGAACCATTTTGTGAATTGGGCGCGGCGGAAGAGGACTTGGCGTGGTGCTGTATACACTCTGACGTAGGGAAATCCTCTCCACCACCAATCAATACAAAGAAGAGGAAACGGACGTTTTCGAAAGATTATACATATGTTTTAATTACATTTTTAACTTTCTTTAAAAAAATTTTAATTATTATAAATTATTTCAGCTCATGGTCTACTCAAAAAAGATTATGTAAATGTTACTTTTTTAAAAACTGTCTTATTATTAAAAATTATGTTCGCCATTAATATGTATGGTGATAAAATAACATCTTAGTACATATGCACAATTTTTACAGATAGAGGGCACTTTTTACTTTTAGCAGTCAGGTTTCTCCAAACTGTGATATAAGGTTTTAACAGGTAAAAAATTACTTAAATTATGACAGGGAACCAATAGTTCTGTACTGACAGGTTACTCTGTAACTGTAATATATGGAATGTTCACATTTTAATTCATTCCAATTTTTTTTTTTTGTTAGCTAAGATAGTTCTATCAGTAACTATATAATCTGTCTTGTTAATTACATTTTTAACTTTATCTAACAGGTCTGAAGATGGACAGCTAGCCTGAAACCAGTTATCGACAGTAAAAAAATAGCGATCAAAAACTTAAAGTCCATATTTTTGTTTTTTTTAACCATGACTAAGTGTACATTAATACGTGACATTCCTTCATTTCTTTTTACATTTTATAGTTAGTGGTTTTGAGGAGATCATTTCGTGATATGAAAATTATGGGTAATTCCGCACCATAGCAGTCGTCGAAAGAAGAGATCCGAAATCGAATATCACCGTGGCATACTGTTTTAATATTCCGCGTAAGTTCTTTTCTGGTGACATTTCGCTGCCGAGTGGAATATTTCATTCTCCAACAAAGCATCGTTGTCGGCGTATTGTGCCAGTCACTCGTAAAACGTTACGGCGGCAGGCGAGGCGATTTAAACCGAAGTATCGGCACATAATATGGCGACTGGCAGCTATGCGCTGCCGACTCATCCGCTCTGGCGGCCATACAGCGTTCATGAAAACGGCTTCAGCTATCGTCATCAGAAGGGCTTACTCTCAGTTCTAGATCAGTTCGAATCCACTACTTAGCGGCCTCCGCTGTTGTGCTAGGCTCCAAAACGAGGCTATCCGAAACGAAAGCATCGCTTGACTTTTCAGTCGAGGATAGCGGAACTACGTCCCCAAATGAGAGGTAAACAGCAAAACACTGTGACAAGTGCGTTACCTCTAGCATCGCTCACGAAATTACCTTAAACGTGTTGCAATTTTATAACTAGTTTATCAGGAACGTTTTGACTCGTTTGGGGCTTTTCTACTATTCTGTCAAAAATATTATCGAACAGAGCCGAGCACAATAAGATGCCCGACAAAAACAGTAAAGCACCTGGGGGACATGGTTGCCTCTCAATGTAACATTCTACACCTACACACCATTGACGCCTATCTAAATGACTAGATGAACACACCTCCATTTGACTGTATTGTTGTTTATTTAATTACGACCCAGGTTTCGGCCTTTTATAACATTTGCAAGTGACTGAGTTTATGTCATGAACATATATTGCAGGACATCAATTAATTTTTTCCAACATTCCATCAAGCCTGATGTCCTGCAATATATGTTAACGACTCAATCACTTGAAAATGGCGTAAAAGGACGAAATCTGGATCGTAATTAAATAAACAATACTACAGTCAAACGGCGGTGTCTTCATGATTCAAATGGCTCTGAGCACTATGGGACTTAACTTCTGAGGTCATCAGTACCCTAGAACTTAGAACTACTTAAACTTAAGTAACCTAAGGACATCACACGCATCCATGTCTGAGGCAGGATTGGAACCTGCGACCGTAGCGGTCGCGCGGTTCAAGACTGTAGCGCCTAGAACCGCTCGGCCGCTCCGGCCGGCGGTGTGTTCATCTAATCATTTACATCAAGCTTGATGTCCTGCAATATATGTTAAGGACGTAAACTTATTCACTTGAAAATGGCATAAAAGGCTGAAACCTGGGTCGTAATTAAATAAACAACAATAGAGCCAAATGGCGGAGTGTTCATTTAAAAATTATTGTATGACTGTTGCTCAGCAACATCAAAAACTGCTTACATTATTAGAGTTGCAAATCTCTGTGACGGGTAGAACTGCCACCTGAATGCATTATGCTGGTGTTTAGTATTGTTACCAGGTTTGGTAGGGTATCTAAGGGGCGTGAACAGAGTCAGACGTTGAGTAATAACTGTGAAACATGTACAGATGTCGCGCACTCACGAAGCACAGCGTATCTTTGAAGTATGTATAGATGCCACGTATCTCACGTGGCACAGGGTTCTCAGAACAAGACAGAGTTTCAAAGTTATCTGACTGTTGGTCTCCTTATGGCCAACTGGTCAAACCGTGCAATATTCAGCTCTGTGCATCATTTAAATCTTGCTCGGTGTTGGACTGCATGAGACCGTGAGGGTAAGCACACTTATCATAGAGGTGGGTCTAGTGAAGCAGGGGATACAACCCCTTTGACCAATGACGTCAGAATTGGCCAGAGAGCATTTATTACACAGACGAAAGAGCTGAGAAGACTGTTCAGAAACAAAGGAATAAGAGAGACGAAAATATAGTTGACATATATCAAGGCAAGTAGTATTTTCACGTTAAGTATATCGCCTGTTTGTATCGTATTATTTCTGTGGAAAATGAAGGGGAAAAAATGGATGTAAATATTGGTAGCATAGAATACCTCACGTCACATACATGTGGGTTGTATGTCGAACCTGTATGCATTGGTTAACAGCAGTACGGGATACAAGTTTTAGAGTACGTCGATTTCTTCGTTTGAGTCAGCATTAATCCCGCTGTTCAGTTGAACTATGTAGATCAACTGAAGCAATGGATACAAATTTTACATGTGTTGTTTCTTTCGCCTCCGCTACCACTAATAGTCTGTTCTTGCGTAGATAGTAGTACTACCGATGGCAGAAGGAGCTACATATCCCATACTTCCGTTGACCTATATATATATATGTACACTGCTAACGAAAAGGTGGAAATTGACGTACGTTGCATTTGCAACCTGTACCTCAGTTGAACTATGCGATGAGGCAATAAGACGACACATATGCAATTTGTATCCCGTACTTCACTATGGGGTACAGTTTTTCTTTTCGCCTTCGATGCTAATAGTATCGACAAAGTTATAGTTTTGATCACAGCAGTGACAATAGTATCCCATTGTTTAGTTGAGCTATAAAGATATACACAACATTTGTATCCTGCTCTCCAGTTGACATATACAGGTAAATCTCATCAATGTTACATATGTCGTTCTTTTCGAATAGGTAGTGTCAGTGTAAAGGTCACCTGAAGGACGGGATACAAATTTTAGTTGTGTCGGGCGTTTCGCATTTAATATTACTAGTACAGATTCGAAAAAATCGTACCAACACTAGTGCTGCGTAACGAACGAAGAACGGCAGCTGCCAAATTCCTATTACCTACTAGAGTACACGAAAACATACGTTATGGTGCAATACAACAATGAAATAAAATAGTCGAATGCAGTAAAAGAAAAAAAATTGAAAACTGAACGTACCACACGGGAACTTCTTAAAAGAACCGAAGCTCGCCTAGAAAGACATCAACAAAAATCACCTAGCCACATACACAACAAACAAAACATTACGAAAACACTCACACGCACACACACACACACACACACACACACACACACACACACACACACGCACACACGCACAGACGCCACATTCACCCCCACCCCCTATCCTAATGTGAAATTAGCTAACATATTTCGGACGGTACATTTGCCCAACACGTTTATAAAACATTTCAACGGGCAATATGTTTGGGGAATACTACGCCTCCATGAATATTCGTCTAAGTGACTTTGAAGTGCGAAAATCCGGCGTTTCCCCTTCCCTACAAGAGATTTCACAGCTGACCAATAACCCTCTATGCTATTTGTGCAAGCCCCTTTGAATAGTGATCTGAACTCAATATTGTGATTAACTACGATATGTTAATAACCCCTTTTCCCTAAATCCCTATATGAAGAGAAACCATCTGAAGTTACAATGGAACCCTCTGCAACGTGATCTTCAATTAAGTTGACCAAAACTTTCTTCCTTCGATTGGGTACTACTTTAAATACTACATCGTCACACTCTTGACCTGAAACTACATACAGCCCCCGCAAACCCATAATACCACCTTTCTTTTTTGCAAAATGCGACACGTCAATTTCGACCTTAACACAGCCCCCCCCCCCCCAACGGCCCCCTATATTGCATGTATTCGCCACAAACTTCCCTGCGAAAAGAGTTCAAAAATGGTTCAAATGGCTCTGAGCACAATGGGACTTAACAGCTATGGTCATCAGTCCCCTAGAACGTAGAACTACTTAAACCTAACTAACCTAAGGACAGCACACAACACCCAGCCATCACGAGGCAGAGAAAATCCCTGACCCCGCCGGGAATCGAACCCGGGAACCCGTGCGAAAAGAGTACCAATTCCCACAGGATATCTCAAACACCAACAGTACGTGATTTTCATAATGTCGCTCAAGGCGAGCTTAGATTTTTCGAACCACGCCCCTCGTCTAATGGAGCGCCACAACTGATCTTTGCTGCAGCATCCTACGAGTAAGTCGTGAGTACGACGACGAGATACACTTGTGAGGCGCATATGTTTGCCGCACTCACGACATCGAATATACTCGGCAACGAGACCACACATTTGTAAAAAAACAAATCGTGGCCAACATGTCTACGCCCATAGCCTTTCTCAAATCATCCAGATTCATCGGAACAGATCAATCCATAAGTACAAACGAAAATGAGATACTAAAAATTGTCCTAAAATAAGAAACTAATAGTCCTAATTACCTCAATATCACTAAGAATGAAATTAAGCACCAAATGAATTGCAAACAACCAATTATTATTTAAATAAATGCACACGAAGAATATGTTGAGCAATATGTAGCGATCTCTTTTAAAATCACATTCAATTATTTTAATGTACAATGATAGCGCTTATCCGGAACACAGAACTGTTTTATTATCTATGGCTGGAAGACATTATTATCTACGAGTAATGTATGTCGTCATTGGTCAAAGCTGCTTCACTAGACCCTCTGGTCGACCACGTTTGATCACAGCAAGAGAAAATCGCCGTATTGTGCATCAAGCATATCATAACTTCGAGACTTCTTGCACCGAACATTTCCACTGCAATCGATAGGAGTAATTTGTCAACGAAGTGCCACCGCAATCTCCGGACATAGCCCCTCCGGATTTCTTCCTATGGGGTTATTTGAAAGAAGTTGTGTGTGCCTCGAATGTATGTGACTTTGGCTTTTCCCGCAGAAGTAGTATGGATGCAGCAACCTCCATACGTCAAACATGCTTGTGCGCACATTGTGTTGATATAGAGTACCGTCTAGACATTTTATGGATTATGTGCACTGAAAGGACGAAAATCATGGGATACCTCCTAATATGGTGTCGGATCTTCTTTTGACCGACATAGAGCGGCAGTTCGACGTCGCATGGACTCGGCAAGTCGTTGAAAGTTCCCTGCAGAAATAATGAGCCATGTTGCCTCTATAGCCGTCCATAATTGTGAAACTGTTGCCGGTGCAGGATGTTCTGCACGAACTAATCTATCGGTTACATCCCATAAATGTTTGATGGATGGCCAAATCATTCTCACGCATTGTCCAGAATGTTCTTCAAATCAGTCGAGAACAATTGTGGCCCGGTGACATTGCGCATTTTCACCCATAAAAATTGTTCTTTGGGAATACGAAGTCCATGAAAGGCTGCAAGTAGCCAAACATAACCATTTTCATTCAACGATATGTTCAGTTGGACAGGAGGACCCAGTGGCTTCCATGTAAACACAGCCCACACCATTATAGAGCCATCACTAGCTTGCACAGTGCCTTGTTGACAACTGGGGTTCATGACTTCATGAGGCCAGTGCCACACTCGAACTCTACCGTCAACTCTTAGCAACTGAAATCTGGACTCATGTTGGAAGTACATCGCCATAATATCATGCAGTGAAACATCTTCTAGTAACATCGGTAGAACATTACTTAGGAAATCAGCATACATTGCATCATTTAGATTGCCATCGATAAAATGGGGGCCAATTATCCTTCCTCCCATAATGCCACACACTACATTAACCCGCCAAGGTCGCTGATGTTCCACTTATCGTAGCCATCGTGGATTTTCCGTTGCCCAATAGTGCATGTTATGCCGGTTTACGTTACCGCTGTTGGTGAATGACACTTCGTCGCTAAATAGAACGCGTGCAAAACGTCTGTCATCGTCCCATAATTTCTAATTTCTCTTGTGCACAGTGGAAGAACTGTACACGACGTTCAAAGTCGTCGCTATGCAATTCCTGGTGCATAGAAATATGGTACGGGTGCAATCGATGTTGATGTAGCATTATCATCACCGACGTTTTTGAGATTCCCAATTCTCGCGCAATTAGTCTGCTACGCTAAAACATCTACTTGGGCATCATCGTTTGTTGCAGGTCGTGGTTGACGTTTCACATGTGGCTGAACACTTCCTGTTTCATTAAATAACGTAACTATCCGGCGAACGGTCCGTACACTTGGATGATGTCGTCCAGGATAAAAAAATGGTTCAAATGGCTCTGAGCACTATGGGACCTAACATCTGTGGTCATCAGTCCCCTAGAACTTAGAACTACTTAAAGCTAGCTAACCTAAGGACATCACACAACACCCAGTCATCACGAGGCAGAGAAAATTCCTGACCCCGCCGGAAATCGAACCCGGGAACCCGGCCGCGGGAAGCGAGAACGCTACCAACGACCACGAGCTGCGGACTCGTCCAGCACACCGAGCAGCATACATAGCACACGCCCGTTGGGCATTTTGATCACAATAGCCATACATCAACACGATATCGACCTTTTCCGCAATTGGTAAACGGTCCATTTTAACACGGGTAATGTATCACGAAGCAAATACCGTTCGCACTGGCGGAATGTTACGTTATACATTTGACTGTTACAGCGCCATCTGTCACAAAGCGAAAAAAGTGGTCCAACTAAAACATTAATATTTCTTTACGTACTACACGAATATGTAATAAAAATGGGGGTTCCTATTTAAAAAAAAAAAAAAGAACGCAGTTGACATCCGTTTGACGTACGGTAGCGCCATCTAGCGGGCCAACCATAGCGCCATCTGTTTTCCCCCTTCAAGCAAGACGAGTTTCGTTCTTTGTAGTTTTTTCGTTTGTTGCTTATTTCGTGGTATATTTGCCCCGGTCACGATCAATGGACCACCCTGTATACTAATGTTTTGTACAAATAATTTTGAGTTTCTTTACATGATGCCTCAACCGGAAGTATGTGTGTCTCACGCCGACCGGTGTGGCCGAGCGGTTCTAGGCGCTTCAGTCTGGAACCGCGGGACTGCTACGGTCGCAGGTTCGAATCCTGCCTCGGGCAAGGATGTGAGTGATGTCGTTAGGTTAGTTAGGTTTAAATAGTTCTAAGTTCTAGGGGACTGATGGCCTCAGAAGTTAAGTCGCATGGTGCTCTCACAAGACAATTTTTTTATTGCATATGGAAATCAGGGAGGTTTAGTGTGGACACTCCGACCAGTAACACTTCGCTGGCATACGCCCAACGGTACTTTTACACCAGGCTATCTTTTATTGTTGTGCAGAGACTGTTCCGTCAGTGTTCAAGGCAAGTGCCGCGGCTCGCGAGCAGGTAGTCGCCAGTGATGAGTCAGGCTGCGCGGCCGCCACTTAAAGGCGATGTGCGGAGCGGCCGCTGGGTGGCGCCGGCGCCGGCGCCCTGGATGCGAGGCGAGGCCCTGCGAGTCCCACTTGGCGAGCCGCGCCCCCGGCCCTCTAATTAGGCCCAGACGGGACCAGAGCGGCGCCCAGTGCGGCGCGGACCCCAGGCCGCGCCACGCACGCCGACGTCTGCCGGCCCATTTCGCCGCACCCAGACGGCGTGACCCCGACAGCGGGCTCGTTACCTTCCGCAGTTTCTTCCAGGCGCGCCACTCGGGCCGTCGACCGTCCGTTTCTTTCCGCGTCTCTCTCTCTCTCTCTCTGCCTTTTTACTCCTTTTCTCCTACCCTCCTTCTTCCTCTCTACCCCCCCCCCCCTCCTCCCGCCCACCTACCACACCGCGCCGCCCTTGCCACCGGCCGTCGCGAGTCCCGCTTTTCGCCACGCGCTCGGCCACCGCTACTTGCTGAGTGGCCCCGTGGCTCTCGGGACGTAGGAGGAGGGAAGAGAGACATAGAGAAGGCCGGGCTGTTGCGCCTGTGCCGGACCCGCCGGACTGTTAACAGCAGGCGGCGCTGCCCCCTTTTTGCGCGAGCGAGTCGCGCCTCCGTCCGCCGCTACGTTTCGACACGGCGCGTCATTTCCTGGACAACGGTTTCCGACGTCTGGCCGGCGGCCGCCGCCGTATTTTGCAACCGCCGCCCCCGCCGGCGGGCCGCCACTGCGACCAAACTCTGCTCTCCCCCCCCCCCCCCAGCGGCACGTCCTCCCACGCCTGCGCCGACTTCCCCTCCCCTTCCCTTCCCACCCCTCCCCCCGGCCGGTCCCCGGTCCACCCCTCCGGCCCTTATGCTCCCCACTCTGGCCTCACCAGCTGTGCTGTCGCACTTCCCCTCAATGTCTGAAGCGCTCGTGTTGCTGCTAGGCGGGATGCCTACATGAACCATCCCCAGGTGCTCACCACAACGCAACGAGAGCCACCGTTTGGATGATACCTAGGCTGTCTAAGCGTCCCGGTTTTACCGACATAAAATGGTTCAAATGGCTCTGAGCACTATGGGACTTAACATCTGAGGTCATCAGTCCCCTAGAACTTAGAACTACTTAAACCTAACTAACCTAAGGACATCACACACATCTATGCCCGAGGCAGGATTCGAACCTGCGACCGTAGCGGTCACGCGGTTCCACACTGTAGCGCCTACAACCGCTCGGCCACACCGGTCGGCCGCGTTTGACAGATCTCATGCATACTTAATGGCGTTCGCGTCTGAAGACTGTGCTGGTCAACCAATTCAGTTGATGTTGCGCCTTTGAAAATACCGAGACACTGCTAGTTTATGGTGCGGCTTGCACTGTCGTCGACTACGACGAAAATGTCACTGACTTCACGTCTGTAGGGTCTTCCAATCGTTTGTAGGATGTCCTGGAAATATCGAGGACTAGTCAAACTGCCTCAGTTGGGACTTAGAGGAATTCACCGCCCCATCACTATTACCGCCCATAACAGAACACGTCTACCTGTAAACGGATGGACTTCCCGAACGTGTCGGCGTTCTTGGTAACGTCTAGCACTTCTCCAAACCCTAACACGTCTAGAGTCCGGTCGCAAACCAATCCTCGTCTCGTCAACAACTGTGACATTACTCCATTCTATAATGATCCATTGCTGACGCGCAAGAGTCGAGATCTTTCGATTGCGTATGTTCACTTGGTTCAGTTCAAAACTTTTCATTCGTCTTCTGGAATCAAGACCACCTTGATGCAATTATTTACCCACTGTTTGGTCTGAGGTACGAATCCCTGTTGCCTGGGAGGTCATTTCCAATATTTCTGGCAGCTGGTGTTGTGGGTGCCTGCGAGCCGACAGTTGAAAAATCCTGCGTTGGTGTTGTCATCGAGAACTTCTACGAGGTCTATCGTTCATATTTCCCGTCCCTCTGTCATTTCTACACACCTGAGACACACCACTTTGTGTGACATGTAATCGATTAGTGACATCTTGCTACGTATGACCTGCTGTAAGTAAAGCCACTATCCTCACTCTATCAAAGTGTTGTTTGCCTCTACGTGGCAGTTACTGCAGCATTGAACACAAACTGCATTAAGCTGTTGATACTGTACTGTTCGTGGTCTGCCGCTGCGGCAGCGGTATGTTTACGTAACTGGGAAACTGCCACAAAGCATGCCAGTAGTAAACACCGTCCAGTATATGGGTACTATATTTTACGATAGTAGTCCAAACTTTTGTTGAGCAGAGTATATTTTCGTAATGTATACCGCTTTCGGTCCGCCGCTCGTGGTCTGGGAGTAGCATTTTCGCTTCCCGGGCACGGGGTCCCGGGTTCGATTCCCAGCGAGGTCATGGATTTTCACCTGCCTCGAGATTGCGTGTTTTTGTGTCGCCATCATCTTCATAATACATCACCATTCCGGTCAGAGGAAGGCAACGGCAAACTGCCTCCATTAGGACCTTGCCTAGTACGGCGGTGCGGGTCTCCCGCATCGTTCGCCTACGCTCTGTCAAGCAGCATGAGACTTCATTTCCATTCCATACTGCTTTTGGTTTAACTCTAAAGGTGTAAAGGAGCATCACTTATACCAATTCTCCTAACTTCACTGCAGCCATGTGGAAGTTAGTTTCGTGAAGAATGAGAGCGTTGCGGCGTGTGTCAGCACTGCTTTTTCAGTATTGCTTGGCTTGTATACGCTCTTGTCCTAACAGTCTGCAATCAAACGAAATTGCGGCGCACTGCTAGCAGGTTCCACTCACTATTAGAGATTTCAAAATATCACAATAACTGGCAAGAAAGTGAAACTTAAGTGTAGTAATGAAGTTAAGTATAAACACAAGTATCCCAGTTTTTTCTCTTTGAAATCTAGACAGCCTAATGAAAGCATATTTCCTTCACAGTAAAATCTGAGAGAGTAATGAAGAGATGCGCCCATCGTCTGGATCACTGTTTCAGTTCATGTGGGTCACCGATTTCGACAATTGTCGGATCCATACTTAATTACTGTGAAGCACAGCTCGTTAACTCGCCTAATGTTTAGTTAAAATTTTATCTAGTCGCATGTACACTTTAGTTCCATCTACTGGTGATCCACAGCTCACTCGTCCAGTAATAACTGTCAGGTAAACCAATTTAATCTGCTACATTGGCGAAAATGTCATTCTACATACGAAAATAAAGGAAGACTGGATCATTGGAAAGATTTCTGTGAGAAGAGGCGTCAGACAAGCAGAAAAAGTCTCACTTAAGTTATTCGCCTTAGCTCTTGAGGACGTGAACAAGTGTCTGTCTTGCGGACAGAAGGTATCACCATTCACATTGAGTCAAGAGGAACTTTATATGCTTTGAGGAGTGACGGTACTGCTGATTCTGAAAAAAAAAACTTCAAATGGACATACGCCCTTTTCTTAACCGTTTGAAAATAATGTGCTTACCCACCCGCACTCAGGACCGAAAGAACATTAGGCTACGTAGTGTTGTGTTCGCTGACCATTTAAATGCAGTATTGTTGTAGCAGTTGTAGGGGAAGGAGTAGAAGAAAAGGTTACAGGAGAATATGGGCTTGGGACTAGGAATGAAAGAGGAGAAAGACTAATTGAGTTCTGTAACAAATCTGGGCTAGTAATAGCGAATACCCCGTTCAAGAATCACAAAAGGAGGAGGTATACTTGGAAAAGGCCGGGAGATACGGGAAGATTTCAATTAGATTACATCATGGTCAGACAGAGATTCCGAAATCAGATACTGGATTGTAAGGCGTACCCAAGAGCAGATATAGACTCAGATCACAATATAGTAGTGATGAAGAGTAGGCTGAAGTTCAAGACATTAGTCAGGAAGAATCAATACGCAAAGAAGTGGGATACGGAAGTACTAAGGAATGACGAGATACGTTTGAAGTTCTCTAACGCTATAGATACAGCAATAAGGAATAGCACTTCAGGACGATTTATTCACGGATCCAGTTATATGGCTCCGTCCGTGTATAGCGATTTTACGACTATGAGGAGTGGGGTCTGAAGATGGCATCAATGTAATGCCGAAACTGGTAGCACATAGAAGTTCATAAAATAGAATAAATATCTACAATACATACGGCTGTTGGTAAATTATTGCATCAAGAAGTTCATATAGAGTCTTCAGTTCTGCCTAAGTAATTCTTTAGCAGGAGCCTTAATAACATTTTTCATGTGACTGGATATCGGGAGAGGACAGGAAGGGAACTGAGAGTCTTATGTAATGTAATCTGCGGGCAGCTGATTTTGTGCTTTGCCGTTGTTGTCACGGTTCTCGGTGGCGGTGATGACGAACCAATGCGTTTTCTTCGTTCTGCGGAAGTGTTTGTGGCCACGCTTGACGAGACATCCAGACAGCATCTGACCTTCAGCGAGAAGATAAGCACAGCAGACAAAAGATTAGCCACCTCTCCAGGAGACGTCTCGTTTCAACCGCGGAACACCAGTTCCAACCTTGATAACTGCCTCAATTCATCGAGGAAGAAACTCCAGAGATTTTTTTCAAGTATGTCACGTACCACTTTTCAACCGTTGTTCCAAATAGTCCGAGGTACTTTCTGTAGTACTGGACGAATCAGCCGAAGTGGCATAGAGTGCCTAAGTATTAGTCAAACTATAAAAATATGATATACAGCTATTACCACCTTTCAAATGGCTCTGAGCACTATGGGACTTAACACCTGAGGTCATGAGTCCCCTTTAACTTAGAACTACTTAAACCTAACTAACCTAAGGACATCAACACATCCATGCCCGAGGCAGGATTCGAACCTGCGACCGTAGCGGTCGCGCGGTTCCGGACTGAAGCGCCCAGAACCGCTCGGCCACACCGGCCGGCTATCATCTTTCAAGACAGAGTCTTCCACAAAATATACGTCATGAAGTTGTAGCACAGAGGGTACCTTACAGACACAGAGAATGTTGAAATAAAAATCCTGGTTCATTTTTACGGTTACTTCCGTTAGTGGACCCATGTCGCAGTAGGGAACAACAAACCTAAAACGGCACAGAACCAGCTATGTCCTGAATTAACCGCTGATTTTCTTTTTCATTCTTCCGACAAATTCTTGTATCGCTGCAACGAATCATGACTCTTCGCAAAGAAACAATAAAAATAATGAGAAACACAGTGGCATATTCACGGCGAGGAACAGTCGAGGTATAGTACAGAATCATGAAACCGTTGTGTCTGCCTTGCGATGTATTCGTTTAAGCCAAGTCAGAAATTTCCTATGGCGATTTTAGACCATTGTTCATTATTTCAGAGCCTGAGAGAAATGTCACCTAGCCAAGACTGCATTACTCTTCGCTACCAGCCACTGCATTAGCTCAAAGCTCCTGTTTTCGTACCGTGAAATACTCATGGTTTACGTCAAAAATTAAATCTGAATGGCCATTCTTTCTCATTTATAATGAGCTGCGTTTTCCGCTATCAGCACTAAAAATAAAATGTACATGTCAGGAAGTGGAGTTCATAAGTTGTGCCCCAATACTGGCGATAATTACTGATGTTTGTAGGTATTTTATGATACAACCACCCCAAACGCTATCGAGCTATCAATGGCGAATAAGAATTGTAAGGGTACTAGCTTCGCCAGCGTACACATATGCCACATATTTTGCACACATCTCCTCCTCTCTCCGTCCATCTCCTCCACCTCCCTCGCACTCTCCATCTCCTCCTCCGTCCCACTTTCTCTCTGTCCGTTTCCCGCCTCCCCCTTTCGCTCTGTCAGCCGGCCGTTGTGGACGATCGGTTCCAGGCGCTTCAGTTTGGAACCGCGCGACCGCTACGGTCGCAGGTTCGAATCCTGCCTCGGGCATGGAAGTATCCTTTGGTTTAAGTAGTTCTAAGTTCTAGGGGACTGATGACCTCAGATGTTAAGTCCCATAGTGCTCAGAGCCATTTGAACTGTTTCTCTCTGTCCACCTGATTGCCCCCGTCTCTATGTGTCTATCTACTTCTCCCAACTCCCTCTGTCTGTCCTCCTTCCCCCTTTCTTTGTCTGCCTCATCCTTCCCCTTTCGCTACTCATCTCCTATTCTTCTTCTCTCTCACCAGCTATGCCCATCGGTATGTATAGCCCCTTGAACGCATTTTAACACCTTGCAAAAACACACTGCTGTACAGGGCAGTCTAAATGTCACGGACAATATGCGCGTCTCTCTCTCCCTTTTTTCGCTGTAATCACAATAAAACGCTGTCTTTGGTTCGTCTTCCCCAAGACATTTTCTGTGTTGATTCTTAGTTGAGTTGACGTTAATTGTCATCATTAGGTATTTAGTTGAACTGATAGCCTTTTTGACAATGTTGACTGGAATACTCTCTTTCAAATTCTGAAGGTGGCAGGGGTAAAATACAGGGATCGAAGGGTTATTTACAATTTGTGCAGAAACCATATGACAGTTATAAGAGTCGAGGGGCATGAAAGGGAAGCAGTGGTTGGGAAGGAGTGAGACAAGGTTGTAGCCTATCCCCGATGTTATTCAGTCTGTATATTGAGCAAGCAGTAAAGGAAACAAAAGAAAAATTCGGAGTAGGAATTAAAATCCATAAAGAAGAAATAAAAACTTTGAGGTTCATCGATGACATAGTAATTCTGTCAGAGGCAGCAAAGGACCTGGAAGGGCAGCTGAACGGAATGGACAGTGTGTTGTAAATAGGATATGAACATCAACAAAAGGAAAACGACGATGATGGAATGTAGTCGAATTAAATCGGGTGATGCTGAGGGAATTAGATTAGAAAATGAGAAGCTTAATGTAGTAAATGAGTTGTGCTATTTGGGGAGCAAAGTAACTGATGATGGTCGAAGTAGAGAGGATATAAAATGTAGACTGGCAATGGCAAATAAAGCATTTCTGAAGAAGAGACATTTGCTAACAGCGAGTATAGATTTAAATGTCAGGATGTCGTTTCTGAAAGTTTTTGTATGGAGTGTAGCCGTGTATGGAAGTGAAACGTGGACGATAAATAGTTTAGACAAGAAGAGAATAGAAACTTTCGAAATGTGGTGCTACAGAAGAATGCTGAAGATTAGATTGGGTAGATCACATAACTAATGAGAAGGTATTGAATAGAATTGGGGAGAAGAGAAATATGTGGCGCAACTTGACTAGAGGAAGGGATCGCTTGGTAGGACATATTCTGAGGAATCAAGGGATCACCAATTTAATATTGGAGCGTAGTGGAGGGTAAAAATCGTAGAGGGAGACCAAGAGATGAATTCTCTAAACAGATTCAGAAGGATGTAGGTTGCAGTAGGTACTGGGAGATGAAGAAGCTTGCACAGGGCGGTAGTAGCATGGAGAGCTGCATCAAACAAGTCTGTGGACTGAAGACCACAACAACATTGTGCAATCGAAATTAAAGTGATAATTTTTAGCACATATGAACTGACTTAAGACTTTTTACTGTTTAGAGCCAATTACCACTTTTTGCACGATAGCCTGTCTAAATCATTTTGCAGTTGGTTTTGATCTTCTGATAACTTTAACAGGTAAACGACAGCACACAGCCTAAAGGGGTAACTCAAATTATCTCCTAAATCGTTTATATGGATTAGGAGCAGCAGAGGCCGTGTAACACATCCTAGGGAAATATCACTGCTATTTTACTCGATGACTTCCCGTCAGTTACTATGAACGGTGACATTTCTGACAGGAAATCGAGAATCTAATCCCACAACTGTGACGATACTCCATGGGCACACTTCCCCTTACAGCAGCTTCCAGACCAGTCTCTCTACCCCAAAGTTGTGCATCTCCTCTATCCTTTATTTCTGAAATTTCGTCATCGTCACTACAACCCTCTGTTAATTTTCCGGCGACTAGGAATATAACGGCACATTTATCACATGCATGAGGTTCGTTCAACAAGTAATGCAGAACTTTTTCCCTGAAAGTGGGTTGGTTTTATTCAAGATTCCAAGACACCGTACTATTCCCCACTCTTTTTGCAACAAAATCCTGTTTTTCAGCATAATATCCGTTCAGTGTGACAACCTTACGCTACCTTACTGGGACGGGCTGCAAGACCGATTGGTACCACTCTACTGGTAGACGTCGGAGACAATGCCTTGCTGAATCAATACCCCCCACCAGCCACATACTGATTCCCGTCGAGTGCATCCTTCATTGGACCAGACAGATAGATGTCTCTCTCGGGCACGCTAACTTGTGTGAGGCCTTGCGTTGTCATGGGGAAGGAGAAGTGCGTTTGCCATTTTTATGCCGACGAACACGCTGAAGCTGTTTCGTCAATTTCCAGAGGGTAGCAAAAAACACTTCAGAGTGGATTGCGCATGACCAAACGAAATTTGCCTCGCAGTGCTAGATCGTATTTATCCGCCGACACAGGGCAAGCGATTTTCAAGTAAAATGTCTCTCCTGTACGGGAAAATGCATAATAGATGTAGGAGTACAGGTTGTGGACGCATGGTTGACCACATTGTTTGGGTCTGACCGTGAGACGAACTCGGATAGCCTAATAATAATGTGAACGGTCGCGATAAGCGGCAAATTGGGGTTAGAGTCCCAGTCCGGCATAAATTTTCATTCTCGTCATTCCATCATACAGGAGATGATTGTCCATATTCCTAGTTGCGAATGTATTTCACCTATATCGGATGAGAGGGTCCTCACGTTCCAACATTGCCGGAGTCACTGCTGCGTGCGGCCGACCGGCACGCGGAAGATTGGACAGGCTTACGCAACCTTGCGATGATGACCGACCTCTCGCCCAGTAACCCACCGTGCTTTTGTTCACTGCAAGGCGTCTGCAGACATTTTGCAAGCGCCTATGAATATGACAATGTAACATGGCGCAAGATGTTCCAAATTCTGAGGAAAATAGGGGTGAGCTATAGGGAGAGACGGGTAATATACAATATGTATAAGAGGCAAGATGGAATAATAAGAGTGGACGACCAAGAACGAAGTGCTCAGATTAAAAAGGGTGTAAGATAGAGATGGAGTCTTTCCTCCCTACTGTTCAATCGGTACATCGAAGAAGCAATAAAAGAAAGCCTCAGGAGTGGAATTAAAATTCAAGGTGAAAGGATATCAATGGCATTGCTTTCCTGAGTGAAAATGGAGAAGAATTACATGGCATGCTGAATGGAATGAACAATCTAATGAGTACAGAATATGGACTGAGAGTAAGTCGAAGAAAGAGGAAGGTAATGAGAAGTAGCTGAAATGAGAACAGCGAGAAACTAAGCATGAGGATTGATGGTCACGAAGTAGATGAAGATAAAGAATTCTGCTGCCTGGCAGCAAAATAACCAGTGACGGACGGAGCAAGGTGGACATTAAAAGCAGACTAGCATTGGCAAAAAGGGCATTTCTGGCTAAGAGAAGTCTACTAGTATCAAAAATAGGCCTTAATTTGAGGAAAAAATTTCTGAGAATGTAGGTCCGGAGCAAAGCATTGTATGGTAGTTAAACATGGACTTGAAAAACCGGAACAGAAGAGAATCGCAGCATTTGAGGTGTGGTTCTACAGGTGAATGTTGAAGTTTAGGTCGACCGATGAGGTAAGGGATGAGGAGGTTCTGCGCAGAATCGGAGAGGAAAGGATATGGTGAAAACACTGACAAGGAGAAGGGACAGGATGATAGGACACCTGTTAAGACATCAGGAAATGAGTTCCATGGTACTAGAGAGAGCTATAGAGGGCGAAAACTGTAGAAGAAGACAGAGATTGGAACCATCCAGCAAATATTTGAGGACGTAGGTTGCAAGTGTTACTCAGACATGATGAGGTTAGCACTGGAGAGGAATTCGTGGCGGGCCGCATCAAAACAGTCAGAAGACTGATGACCAAAAAAAAGTTCCTCTGGCCATTAAGCATAGCAGTTTAGCCTAACATGCACAAAATCAACTAAACCCAATACTGGCTGGGATCACGCAGGTTGCCACTCTGTTCACCATTCATCATTGACTTCCTTGGGTAAGCCCGATGGTTGCCTTGATCCCTCTGCGAACTAGATAGTTCACACAAAAAAAAAAACAAAGAAAATGAAACTTTTTCTGCTTGGATCGGACCTCCGCTACAGACGTCTTTTTGAAGGATACGTATAGCGCCGCCACCTATGGGAGCTCCACGAAACTATTGGGGCCGAAGAGGGAATATTTCACGACGTCCTGCAACAGATTCCACATTTATCAGTTGTTGACGTGTTTAACTTGACGATGATTTATATCACAATATTTTAACGATCTGAAGATGGCGATAAGCTGAAACCGGTCATAAAGAGTAAAGAAATCTATGTGATCAAGGCGGACTTGTGAAAATAAAAGTGCTAAAATTCCACATTTTGACAATCAAAATAGGCCCAGAAAAAATTTGTTGCATTACGTATTGATCGTAATACCGATCTGCGTTGGTAGCGCGAATCGCTACAAGGGGTAAGGAGGTAAGCTAGACATGGATCGATGCGACGGCCGAGATTAACGACCGATCGTCGCGGACACTGGCGAGACGGAATGCAGTTCACGCCACAGGGCGACTCGGCGGCACTCCATGTGTCTGTCGGAAAACGCAGTACACCATCAGTTCTAATGTACGAGGTGCGACAAAGAAGTAATGAGATTGATGTGAAAAAAATATTGCTTAGTCTATTTTACTGGTATCTCCTTCAAAGTAGTTCCCTTCTGATTGCACACACTTTTTCCAGCGCTTCTGCCATTGATGGTAACATTTCTGAAACTCATCTTTTGTAATATCTTCCAAGACCCTCGTCACAACTTTTCGACACCTTGTTTTGTTTGATAATAGTGTCCCTTGACCGCCGTTTTGAATCTTGGAAATAGAAAAAAAGTCGCACGGAGGTGGCTGTGCTAGTACTGAAATTTGTTTCGAGGTTAAAAATTGCTATACTGATAGAGCAGTATGGGATGGCGCATTATCGTGATGCAGAATCCAATTATCAGCAATGTTGGCACGGACACAAAGAACTCTTTTATGAAGTCTTTCAAAAATTTCTTTGTAGTAATATTGGTTAACTGTTTGTCCAGGAGGCACCCACTCTTTGTGAACAATTCCCTTGGAATCAAAGAAGCACACAAGCATGCATTTCACTTTTGACTTTGACATGCAAGCTTTTTTTTGGTCTGGGTGATCCCTTTGAGCACCATTGCGAACTCTGGCGTTTCGTCTCTGGATCGTACTGAAAAAAACCAACTTTTATCACCAGTGACAACACGGCTCAACAATTCTGGATTGATTTCCGTTTGCTCTAACAGATCGGCTGCCACATTTTTCCGTGTTTCCCGCTGTTGTGGTGTGACGTTTTTGGTGACCATTTTTGCACACATATTTCTCATAACAAGATCTTCAGTTATTATTAGACGAACCGTTTCTCGATTGATATTCAGTTCTTCTGCAATCATTTTCACGGATGATCTTCGATCAGATCGTACAAGACACGCACCCCAGCCATGTTGACATCCGTCCGTGAGGTTGATGGTCGTCCACTGCGGTCTTCATCTTCAACATTTTTTCTGCCTCCATTAAATATTTTATGCCAACGAAAAACTTGACATAACCTCCTCTCCAAAAGCCTTCTGAAGCTTACCGTAAATTGTCTTCGTGTTTTCACCCACTTTAACGCAAAAATAAATGACATACCGTTGCGCAATATGATGCGGTTCCATTTCCGTGACGAGAGACAAACACGTGTTAACTCATTACAACTCACGACTGAGCAGTTGCATCGATGCGCCCCTTGGACTATAAGCAGCTTATAGACCAAGGTCAAAGATATTCTGTCTACGCAAGCCTGCAGCGTTGTCGCATCTTGCAAAGAAAATCAGTCTCATTACTTTACTGTCGCACCTCGTAAAACTCACTGCCTCTACTGGCCTTGTCGTCGTTGGAATGTTAAATTTCCCTTCAAAAACGGCCTACAGGCAGGAAGACTAGAAGAGAAAATAGTATGCAGAATGCAGTCACAGACGTCAACAACAATGTTTGCTTGTAACTAAAGGTGACTGATGTAGTAATCGCACATACCACAGGGAAACAGGTTGAAGGAGAAGAAGATCAAGAATAAATGCTTAATAAATGCAAGGTGATGTTAATGATGATGACGTTCGTTAGCTGATGGCGTCAGAGAGTAAAGCATTAGTCGTGTGGTGTTCGTGAAAACTGGATAAGAATGAAGAAAGTGAGAAAGAGACGTGAAAATTTTACATGGCATCTGAAACGTAAGTTCTATAGAGTCATACCCATTGCCCCAATCATTGGGATTCCTCCATTACGAAGATACCTGTAGAGAAACACTGGCTGCCGTGTATGATCGACCGGAAACAACAAAATTTGCATCACAGATCACATATGACGGTTAGTTAAAATGTGATTAACGCTGAAATTTGGCAGTCATGCCAGGTACGCCACATCAGCAACCTCAGTAGCCATTAGACATCGTGAGAGAGCGGAATGGGGCGCTCCGCGGAAGTCACGGACTTCGAACGTGGTCAGGTGATTGGGTGTCACTTGTGTCATACTTGTGTACGCGAGATTTCCAAATATCCCTTGGTCCACTGTTTCTGATGTGATAGTGAAGTGGTAACGTGAAGGGACACGTGAAGCACAAAAGCGTACAGGCCGACCTCGTCTGTTGACTGACAGAGACCGCCGACAGTTGAAGACAGTGGTAATGTGTAATAGGCACACGTCTATCCAGACCATCACACAGGAATTGCAAACTGCATCAGGATCCACTGCAAGTACTATGACAGCTAGGCGGAAGGTGAGAAAACTTGGATTTCATGCTCGAGCGTTTGCTCATACGCCACACATCACGCCGGTAAATGCCAAACGACGCCTTGCTTGGTGTAAGGAGCGTAAACATTGGACGACTGAACAGTGGAAAAACGTTGTGTGGAGTGACGAATCACGGTACACAATGTGGCGATCCGATGGCAGGGTGTGGGTATGGCGAATGCCCGGTGAACATCAACTGCCAGCATGTTTAGTGCCAACAGTGAAATTCGGTGGTGGTGGTGTTATGGTGTGGTCGTATTTCTCATGGAGAGGGCTTGCACCCCTTCTTGTTTTGCGTGGCACTATCACAGCACAGACCTACCATGATGTTTTAAGCACCTTCTTGCTTGTCGCTGTTGAAGAGGAATTCGGGGATGGCGATTGCATCTTTCTACACGATCGAGCACCTGTTCATAATGCACCGTCTGTGGGGGAGTGGTTAACGATAATAACATCCCTGTAATCCACTGGCCTACACAGCGTCCTGACATGAAACCTATAGAACATCTTTGCGATGTTTTGGAACGCCGACTTCGTGGCAGGCCTCGCCGACCGACATTGATGCAGCACTCCGTGAAGAATGGGCTGCCATTCACCAAGAAACCTTCCAGCACCTTACTGAACGTATGCCTGCGAGCGAAGAAGCTTTCAACAACACTAAGGGTGGGCCAACACCATATTGAATACCAGCATTACCGATGGAGCGCGCCAGGAACATGTAAGTCATTTTCAGCCAGGTGTCCGGATACATTTTATCACGTAGTGTATATATAGAGGCAAAATGCATTACATGTGATAGTGAAGTACTGAGTTTAAAAAATGAGTGAGTTTAGAAAAGTAAAACCTATTTTTCCGTCCAAGATTCTTTTCAGATCGAAGAGTCCATTCGAAAGCTGCGGTTCTGACAGAGTGGTAAAATACCGGTAGCAGTTGATTACACAGTGCGGGCTTCCACTACCAGTATTTTCATTAGTGGTGTCTTTATTTTATGGATACTGTGCCGTGGTCTAAGGCATGTTTCTGAGCCTAGCGTTTTGTCTCCTGACGCTGGAAACATTCATCAAAGGCTATTAAGACGCAACTTTTTCTAACCTGAACAAGCACAGGAATCCGAACTGTTTATACGAAATCGCAGAGTGGTCCGGTCGTGACGCCATCAAACCACCAAAACTTGTTCCTCAAATGCTATAATTTTATCAAGACCCAAGCATTACTATTATACCATGTACATAGAGGTCATAGAAATTCAAAGGTACGAAAAACAACTTTAAGAGAAAGAAATGGAATGTTGGAATTATAGATGTTGTGTTCATTACTGCTAAACAAGTCAAACAGCGTCAACTCCTCCGTAGTAGAAGCTCGATAGAAAACTCGGCGGGACACAGCGATCTTAGTCAGATGTCTGATGTCATATTCCCAACGTTTCGCAGCATGTATAAACAGCTAGCCTTGGGCAGTACAGCGTCGCAATAACGTTGCCCTGTGAGTATACCGTGTTCAAATGTTTGGAGCTGAGCAGGTCCATGCAACGTTTGCCTCTCCACACCTCTCCTGCGTGCATTACGTGTTCTCACCTCTGCCGCATGAGGATACGTCCAGAATCACTACTCAGACTGAATCTGTTCTCCTCTGAAGAGATCACGCGGCCCCACTCCTCAATGGTCCGTTTCCTATGCTCTAGGCGCAATGTAAAGCGGCGGCGCTGATGTGCAGGCCCCAACGGACTACAATGTACTTGTCGTCGGGCAAGGAGACAACCGCCATGCAGTCACGATGACACTGTGGAGCGAGAGATTGCGTCAGCACAGCATGGAATTCAACTTTTACACAACGACACAAGCTCAGCACAATAGGCTGTGGGGTGGTAGGACTGGACGAAGTTGCACAGACAATCACCATCGACGGTTGCACTGAACATTTATTTGGCACATTTAACAAGACAACCAACACCATCAACACATTTTTAAATTTACCATTCAGATGACAGCAAGTTTAAACATTCATAAATCATGGCAATTATGGCCTATTACACATTTAGTGAAATGAGTTAAAAATTATTTACTCAAAAACTGTGATCAGCCTGAAGAACAATTTACTAAAATTTAACGAGGAAATGTAGTCATTCGCAACTGCAAGGTAATTCAGAGTACAGGCAACAACAAATCACATACCATGGCTAACAACCACGTTACTTACGTGGCAGGCTCCCTACAATGTAGGATATAAAATATAAAATTTCATGTGACCAAGCAATCTCGTGGGATTCGACAAACTACGCCCAGAGGCGGACGCCCGCTAACTCAGCTATTTCCAATACAGGCTCGACATGGACCACCAAACGGGAGCAGCAACGGTCACGAATAGGCACGAAAAATCCCAGAACTTGTGGGTATCTACAACAGACTGACATCTGCCTTAAGTAACTAGGAACACAATAATTCATTACAATACATCATCTGTAGAATTAATCAACCCATTAATGATCATCAGCTTAGCAGTGCAAATCTATTAACTTTTGTGCGAAAGGCCAATTATACATTAAGCCGCGAGCGAACTAGATACACGGCCAGCCGGCACGCGCGGGCAAAGGGGGCGGAAAATACGCAACAGCACAAGCAGGACGCAACCCAAGACCACGTCTTCGCTGCCAAGACAAACAGCAGAAGTCCCGGTAAAACGAAATCAAATGCAAGTAACTAGCGTGCAGTCTAACGGTATATCGAGACCGCCTCGCCCCGCTCCACCGCGACGCAAAACACTAGGCGACTTACAGCAAATAGCCACACTTAAATTTGTGATTAAATCAGAATTAAGTACCATATCCACATACTGTCATTGAAGGAATTCTTGTACTTTCATTAACAGAATCAGTTTCAAACTATTTAAACACACAATAACAACTGGCCTCTCAGTAACTCGTAAGAATTTATGAAATTACTCATTTAGAGTTAGACACGTGACTCTCAGACACAATATCACTTCAGATAGGAACGTAACAGCCGGCCGCGGTGGTCTAGCGGTTCTGGCGCTGCAGTCCGGAACCGCGGGACTGCTACGGTCGCAGGTTCGAATCCTGCCTCGGGCATGGGTGTGTGTGATGTCCTTAGGTTAGTTAAGTTTAAGCAGTTCTAAGTTCTAGGGGACTTATGACCTAAGATGTTGAGTCCCATAGTGCTCAGAGCCATTTTTTTTTTAACGTAACAGTTATGTTATTGCAATTCGCAGCAAAATAAATCCAGGAAAAATTTTATCCATATGTATCTATAGCAACTGGGCAGCTTAACTCCGTCGTGTGATACAAATACAATAACCAGGCGGCACTTAGACAAGGACCAGCCAAACTGTTTCCAATGGCGATTAACGCACACAGTAGCAATCTACAAACAGAATGTATCAGCACTCCAGGCTCTAGTAAATGTTAATCATCACATCACAATATCTCCCACTAGAACCTTGCGTACTAAGCAAGTTGAAATTAACACATTCGAGGACAGACTCTGCAGGAATAGCAACGGCCGGCCAAGAAAATGAAGTGAACAGGACTGAACCCAGTAGTCGATTCCGCCCACAATTTACAGTACAAGCAAGGCCCTTACCTTCTTGCTTGTTCGACGAAGCCAGCCGCCGCAGATCCCGGTGCCAGCAGACATGCGGGAAGCGA
Organism: Schistocerca serialis cubense; assembly: GCF_023864345.2. NCBI lineage: Eukaryota > Metazoa > Arthropoda > Insecta > Orthoptera > Acrididae > Schistocerca > Schistocerca serialis. The sequence continues at coordinate 730,310,818 of NC_064641.1, forward strand.
AATACACCAATGGCTTCCCAGTAACGTGACTGCTTCCATGCCGGTGATATTTGCTACAGCGCCGTCGCCCGCTTAAACTGCCCCTTTTAGATGTGCTCTTACTGATGCCTCGCACGGCGCCTGTACTCTCCACCAGACTTCCCCAACGACGTTACTGCTAGGCGTCCCAAAGCAATAGCCTCGCTACTTGCTAGAGCTTACTCTCACTCCCCGATGGGCCCGGTAGGTGGCGCCACCGCGATCTCTGCGCACACCATCTGAAAAAGATGACCAAAAAAATAGTTCAAATGGCTCTGAGCACTATGGGACTTAACTTCTGAGGTCACCAGTCCCCTACAACTTAGAACTACTTAAACCTAACTAACCTAAGGACATCACACACATCCATGCCCGAGGCAGGATTCGAACCTACGACCGTAGCGGTCGCGCTGTTGCAGACTGTAGCGCCTAGAACCGCTCGGCCACCCCGGCTGGCAAGATGATCCATACCGGCGGTTGGAATATCTGTGATCGAGCCACACGGCTCACCTGCACTCGTGTTAAATGCGGTTGCAACTGCACGCGTTGTTTAGCGCGTGTCAGTTCTTACTTTTTGTGCTATGTGGAGATCACCTGTTGCTGTGCATGACCATGGTCAACCACCTGCTCTCCTTTGGACAACGGTGCCTGTGGTTAGGAACGCTCGCCGTGCTCGCGAAAGAATACTGTGATCAGTGTCAAACTCCTGGGCTACACTCGTCGAACTTCGTCCTTCTTCCAGTTTCCCGACGATCCTTCCCCGTGTGAAGTCATCCACATGTTGTCTCCAGGCCATGTTTTAATGAAGAACAAAACCACAGTGCATTGTAGTTGCTCGCTGATTGACACACAGTCTTTTCCCGGTTCCTTCAACTGCCTCGTGCTGCGGAGTGAGCTCCATTTGGCGCTCTAGTCACTTTGCCCTCACGTTCTACACTCTGCACACGGCTGGGAGATCTTTGGAAATCTTGCTCTCTCATTCTTTTCCACCGAGCAGATAATATGTTATATTACGTTACTTTATCTTTCTCATCCTTAAGGTTCCATGGCACTGTAATGGGAAGAATACATAATTAAATTTGAAATTAAAGTATAGAGTTCCAGAGACCTTTTCAAGTGTCAGACATCTATGATGTAAGGTTTATGCACACTGAAGAGACGAATGAAAATTTGTAATTAGGCCGGTATTCGAAACCAGGTCTTCAGCTCACTAGACAGATGTGCCAACCACTACGCCACTCTGGCACAATCGCTTTGCCAGCTGCACAGACCACCCGAAAACGCCTCCTTCCTCATTCCAAATTTTCACTGGTGCGTCAGCACACTTGGTATTTTCCTTACACTCAAACAGCACTGCAGAGGCTGTGCAAGTGTGTTGGAGTAGCACCTCAGCACCGAACGAAACGGGGGATCCTACCTGAAACCCAGGCATATGTGCTTCAAACAAATGAAACTATGTAATTCCAAAGACCTTTTCAAGTACCAAACATCTATGAACAACGATGTATGCGGACTGAAGTGACGAATGAAAATTTGTATCAAGGCCTGGATTCGCAACCGAGTCTCCATCTCACTAGGCAAATGCGGTAATCACTACGCCATCCTGACACAGTGGCTTTACACAGTCGCACGGACTACCCTAGGTATGGTGGCGTAGTGATTAGCGCACCTGATTAGCGAACAGAAGACCTGGGTTTGAATCGTCACATCATCATCATCTTGGACAGTTTCCAGCCACTGGCTGGGTCTGTCGGGAACACAAGCCTCTCCATCGTGTTCTGTCTTTCCACCATTCCCCCTCTTCCACCTTCGTCCAGTTCTCTCCTCTTCATGTCACACATTCCTTCACTCCCTTCACCCATCTATCTCTTGGTCTTCCCCTGGGCCTCTTCCCTTCCAGTTGCAGATCAAACATCCTCTTTTGAATTCTTCCCTCATCCATTCTCTTCATGTGTCCATACCACTGCAGTCTTGATTTTTCTATCCTGTCCTGTACTGGTTCCTCCTTTAGTCTTTCCCTCACATACACATTTCGCAATCTGTCTCGTCTTGTTACACTCAACCTGCTCCTCTGGAACTTCATTTCACTAGCTTGTATTCTACTTTTGTCGCTTTTGTGCATTACCCATGTCTCACTTGAATCGTCACCTAGACACAAATTTTCATTCGTCGCTTCAGTCTTCAAATGCACATCATACTTAATAGTGTAGGTATTTCCGTGTTGTACACGGTGCGAAATTTAGTGCACTGTCACATCTGGCAGCAACAGCATGAAAATAAACACACGCCGCGATCGCAGTGCAGACGCCTTTATTGTTCCAAGATGACCGGTTTCAACAGTGCTTCCACCATCTGATCTTATACAACTTGTTATAAAATTGTCAAGTCAAATTACATGAAGTCGAATCATAAAAGGCATTTCCCACACTCGCTCCACTGCACAGCATGTGTACCTTATAAAAAGCAACAACATGTTTAATGTGGCTTGGCACTGTGCCAGGTTGCGTTTGGATGACAGAGACGGCGCTGCCTCAAATCTGTGCTGGAGTTCATCAACTGCAGTGGCTGGAGCGTGGTGGAGCGAGCGTCTCTCGGCGACCCCTGATCTGATATTTTCGGTAGGTGAGAGATCTGAAGGGCTTCCTGGCCAGAGCGAGAGTCGAACACTTTCTATGTATACGTAAGCCAAGAAAGCTTGCACAACGTGCACTCTTGCGTTATCTTTTTGAAAGATAACGCGAAGGGCAACACAAAGAAAGGACTCACCCACTGCCTTTCACACGTGATAAATGTAACACTTGCTGTCCAAACTACCGGTTATGCAAACAAGAAAAGATCGTGTTATGTACCCAGTGGTGCTCGCACCATCAAACCGAATGTCTGGCCCGTATGACGATCTCGAATGCGATTCGGTAACATCAGTTACTGTAAGAGAGTGTGCATTCAATTACATCCATCACGATGCTGTGCTTAGTACCGGAACTTAACTGGGAAGACAATGTGGTGTCTACATCTACATCAGTACTCCGCAAGCTACCTGACGGTGTATGGCGGAGGTTACTTCTGGTATCCTATCTGATACCCTATCCCCCACCCCTCCTTTTTTTCCCTGTCCCATTCGCCAATTATTAAAGGTACATCTCTGAATTGGTTCTAATTTCCCGAATTTTCTCGCTGTTAAGGTCATTTCGCGAGACGTAACTGACTCTTCCCGGAACCTACTCTCTCGGAATTTCAATAGTGAACCTCTCCCAGATGCACTACGTCTCTCTTGTAGCTTATGACACTAGAGCTTGTTGGGCACATCTGGTACGCTCTATGACCGACTGACTGAACCTGTGACGAAAGGTGTTGCTCTTCGTTGGATGTTCCCTGTCTCTTTTCCACCGAGCGAGGTGGCGCAGTGGTTAGCACACTGAATTCGGGAGGACAAGTGTTCAATCCCGCGTCTGGCCATCCTGATTTAGGTTTTCCATGATTTCCCTAAATTGCTCGAGGCAAATGCCGAGATGGTTCCTTTGAAAGGGCACGCCCGACTTCCTTCCCGTCCTTCCCTAATCCGATGAGACCGATGACCTCCCTGTCTGGTCTCCTCCCCCACCACAACCCAACGCCATCTCTTCTCTACCCTGGTCAGGGTCCCGAGTGACTCAAGAATCAGTCTAACAATTATTTTGTTTAGCCACTTCTTTCGTTGATGAGCTACTTTCCTTAAAGATTGTTTTTATGCATCCCAGCCTAGCATCTGCTTTTTCTGCTGTTCGCTTTATGTGGTCATCCAATTTAAGTTCGCCCCGGATGGTTCCATCTAGATATTTTACGTTAGACACAATTTCCAACAATTCTTTATGAATGGTGTTGATAAACAGTTGTGGATCTTTTCTCCTATGTATTCGCGATATGTTACATTCATTTACGTTCAAGGTGAACAGCTAGTCCCTTCACCAATCATGAATCCACCGCAGGTCCTTTTGCAAACTGACACTGCTTTCTGATGTTGCTACCTTCTTGCAGACAACTGCATCTTCTGCGAATAGCCGTATGGAACTTCCGATATTTTCTACTAGATCTACATACTATAATCAGTAACGGTGAGTCACACCTCCTTGGGGTACTCTCATAATTACATTCAGATCTGTCGATTTTGTTCCATAACAGCACTTGTTCAGTTCTTTTTACAAAGAAGTCTTGAATCCAGTCGCATGTATGATCCGATACTCGCCTGCTCGAATACTTTTTTAGTAAATCGCAGTGTGGGGCGCTATCAAATGCCTCCATGAATTCTGAGAAGCTTCATCGACCTGTGTACCGATGTCTACAGTACTATGGATCATTGAGGAACATAGCAAGCTAGGTATCGCAAGATCTCTGTTTGCGGAACTGTTTGCCAGTTCACTTACATAGATAGGTAGCAACAGCTGCTCGTGAAATATTCCAGTTTTCCCTCTAATCAGTGAAAAAGTTTTTTTAATTACTCTGACTACTCTGAATCACTTAAACACCTTCTGCAAAACTAGACTTCTGGCTGGTCAGTTTGATACACCACTTGTCCATTTCCCACCTTTCGTTTCGCTTTGAAACTTAGGATAAAAATGTTCCCTCAAATTTCTAATTAGCAGCAGCACTCCGTCTTCAGGCTACAAGTCGCCCATCGGGACCATCCGACCGCCGTGTCATCCTCAGCTGAGAATGGGAATATGAGGGGCGTGTGGTCAGCACACCGCTTTCCCGGTCGTTATGATGGTTTTCTGTGACCGAAGCCGCTACTATTCGGTCGAGTAACTCCCCAATTGACATCACGAGGCTGATTGCACCCAGAAAAATGGCAACAGCGCATGGCGGCCCGGATAATCACCCATCCAAGTGCCGGCTACGCCCGACAGCGCTTAACTTCGGTGATCTGACGGGAACCGACGTATCCACCGTTGCCAAATTTCTAATTAAGTTTTTATTACCATGATCACTTTCAAGGAATTAAATATTTTTTTTTTAAATTTAACCTTACTCTGTTCAATTTGATACCACGCTTGTCGACTTCTCGCTCTTCGTTTGGCTATGGAAATTCGGACAACACCCCATTGCGTAATTTATAGAGGGTTTCTCACTCCTTTCGAATATTTGACCAAAACCCTAAAGTTACAACAAATAACGGAATGAACAGCATACAGTTGCGAACCTGAGAGAAGGACGTTTCTCCCTGGTGAATGTTTTACAATGAATTACTGTGCGATTGGTTTGCCGGACGATAAGGTGTACTGTGCTAACGTCGGAAGCAATTGCACGAAGCTAAAGTCAGAAACTATTCGAGCTCGACATGTTTGCCTTCGCCCTGTAACTGTAAGGTGGTGTAGGTGTGTGTAGCTCGGTAGTCAGCAACCGCGACACGTGACATTTACAGTCGTTACGTGATTACTAGTGAACCAAATGCTGATCTCAACAGAGAAGCACGGAAACGATTGTTACCGCTTTTAGTAATATTTGTACTCCGTCGTTTAACAGTTGTTATTCCGGTGGCGTTCTTTTGGAACTGTAAATGAAAATACCGGAAGAGAACGGATCAGGTTAAATTTATGTACCCTTTCCACGAAACAACGCAGGAAAACGTGACTGTTCTCTCCCTTTGGAGTTAGAAACTAAGTTAAATTCGTGGTTAAAAGTTCAGCTTTTTTGGCATTTGCTTCCTCATCGTTCGTAGTACGATTTCAATTTCTTAGCCGGCCGGTGTGGCCGAGTGGTTGTAGGCGCTTCAGTCGGGATCTGCGCGACCGCTACGGTCGCAAGTTCGAATCCTGCCTCGGGCATGGATGTGTGTGATGCCCTTAGGTTAGTTAGGTTTAAGTCGTACTAAGTTCTAGGGGACTGATGACCTCAGATTTAACATAGTACTCAGAGCCATTCTTTTTTTTTTTTTCAATTTATTTACTTGACAGCTGCTAAGCGCTATACGTATATCAAAATGTAAACACATACCACAATACTACAACACTAGATTTCTGCCTGCCCATGCTTGGTAGTAGCAGATGACCTGTAGAATCTGCTATGATCACGCCATTCTTTTTATGTTACCATGTATCACATTTCCAGGTCAGAAGTACAACGTTTCCTCCATGACAAGCCCCTCCCCTCTTGGACTGCGGCTTTGATTAGACAATAGTCATGAAGAGTGAAAGTTGCCTGTTCGTTAGGCAATTTCATTTCTTCCCACAATATTTGGCTTTTAGTTGATCGGAACAACTTTACGCTTATCTGCTTTACTCAGCTTCGAGTGATCGCTCATATAAACTCTCTGAGAAACTTTATCTTACAGCACCGTCTTGATCACACGAATTTTTATACTTCACTATTGTTGATTTCAGCTACTGCTATCATCAGATAGTAAAATATTCTGATGTAGGTATCAACGCCAGTTGTACATATATGTGCATATAGTAAGTGCCCACCCAAAATATAGCCACGGACACATTTTTGGACTTCATGTCTTCAATTGGTATCTCTGAGCAACCGTCTTCACACGCTCAGTGAATCGATTTCTTATATTTGGGGAGTCAGGTTGTCTTTCGACAACCGGGAAGCCTCCGCAGTCTGGAAGTCACGAGGTATTTTTCTATGAACTGGCATTCGCCATTCTAGTTCTTGGTGCTGCATTTCCAGGATTTATGTTCTGTATTCCGACTTCAGGAGTAGATTGGTTTTATATGGAGACGATATATTCTTCTGTGGAGATTCTACAGTAATTAAAGCACTGGATGAAATCATTTCAATTATTAGCTGTGGTGAAGTTCAGACGAAGTGGTTGGGTTATTAATGGGACTGTTGGCTAAATTTACTCATCTTTTGGTCGCGAATACTCCGTGTTCAGGCACGGTACAGTATCCATTCGCCCAGTAAAATGATAACTCGTAGGTTGCTCACACTTGATTGAATAGAAGCTGATTATAACGACATATATTATCTTTTCTAACCATCGTCCTGTATATTCCAAGCTATCATCCTCTCCTAAACTTCGAAAGAGCTATTGCAAAGTGAATTTTATGTTTGTTGCTTTGAGTACCTATGTGGCGTTGTAAATTAGTTCCTTTCTGCAATTTGCATTAAAATGATATGAGACGCCGCGGCCGTCTGGATATACTTTTAATAACTTTAGTTATGTCTTGACCACACTTTTATTTTTCATCAACCTTACGCCTTTCGACTTTCCTTCATTTCAGGGGCATTGCTATGTCGAGCATATAAAAATATTAAATACACTGTATCACGTCATCATTCTCGAGGAGGAGACAAGAGCACTTGTGAATGTTGACGTGATATAATGTATCTAATGTTTTTATACGACTGACACAGCAATGCCTTTGAAAATGACGGGAAGTCGATACGCGTAAGGTTGATGAAAAATAAAAGTGTCTTCAAGACATAAGTAAAGTTATTAAAAGTTAGTTCTTTTCTTTTGATAACTATATACATATTTACTAACAAACTTCTTTCGGAACTATTTCAGTCCCAACCGAGTCATTCTTTGTTATGCACGGATGAAGTGAGGCATATCGTCAGCAAACAGCTCTCCCGGCCGTTGTCAGCTTTCGTGATGAGGGCCGCTACTTCTGTATAGTGTAGCTCCCCAGTTGATCTCACAAGTGCTAAGCGTACCCAGCTGGCAAACAGCGCTCGACAGAACCGATTGTTCACCCACACAGGTGCTAGTTAAGCACGACAGTGCTAAACTGCAGCGAAGCCGTTGGCGGATGCGACTTACGGACCATGAATGTTGTAATGTGTCGGGTGACGTTTACTGAGTTGCAATCAAACCGTTAGTAATAAGCAGTTTTTCTTTGCATGCTGTCGATTTACAGACGTAGACAAGCTAGGACGACGAACGATGATTCGGCGATCGCTGCCTGCTGGTGCTGCGAGGTGATCTCGCATTTATTAGGTAGCTGTGATACCTATAAAGTATTTGTTGATCGAGATGGTTGACTTATTCTTTGAACTCAAAGTCAATTATTAGAAAACTAAAGAAACATTCTCGCTAGCACAGGTGGACGCTAGAAGCAGAAAGCTAACACTCCTTCATTTGTTAATCACTTTCTTGATGAGTCGTTACTCATTGCTTATTAATCAAATAGCAGCTATGTAAGCCCATTTTTAGCTGCACTGGCTTACAATGCGCACACTTGTGATGAACTGTGGTATCGTGTTGAAGCTGCAGGTGCAGCTGTACCTGTACACGCCATCCAAGCTCTTTCACTCAATGCCCAGGGGTATCAAGGCCATTATTACGGCCAAAGGTGGTTGTTCTGGGTACTGATTTCTCAGGATCTATGCACGCAAATTACGTGAAAATGTAATCACATGTCAGTTCTGTTATAATACATTTGTCCAATGAATACCCGTTTATCATCTGCATTTCTTCTTGGTGTAGCAATTTTAATGGCCAGTAGTGTATGAAATGAAAATACAGGGTGATTCAAAAAGAATACCACAACTTTAAAAATGTGTATTTAATGAAAGAAACATACATCATTACAAAGAGTATTTAAAAAGGTTTTTTTTCACTCAAAAACAAGTTTAGAGATGTTCAATATGGCCCCCTCCAGACACTCGAGCAATATCAACCCGATACTCCAACTCGTTCCACACTCTCTGTAGCACATCTGGCGTAACAGTTTGGATAGCTGCTGTTATTTGTCGTTTCAAATCATCAATGGTGGCTGGGAAAGGTGGCCGAAACACCATATCCTTAACATACCCCCATAAGAAAAAATCGCAGGGGGTAAGATCAGGGCTTCTTGGAGGCCAGTGATGAAGTGCTCTGTCACGGGCTGCCTGGCGGCCGATCCATCGCCTCAGGTAGTTGGCGTTCAGGTTTCATAACTAACCTTTTTCGTAGGACTCTCCATACAGTTGATTGTGGAATTTGCACGTCTCTACTAGCTCTGCGAGTCGATTTTCCTGGGCTGCGAACAAATGCTTGCTGGATGCGTGCTACATTTTCATCACTCGTTCTCGGCCGTCCAGAACTTTTCCCTTTGCACAAACACCCATTCTCTGTAAACTGTTTATACCAACGTTTAATACACCACCTATCAGGAGGTTTAACACCATACTTCGTTCGAAATGCACTCTGAACAACTGTCGTCAATTCACTTCTGCCGTACTCAATAACACAAAAAGCTTTCTGTTGAGCGGTCGCCATCTTAGCATCAACTGACGCTGACGCCTAGTCAACAGCGCCTCAAGCGAACAAATGTACAACTAAATGAAACTTTATAGCTCCCTTAATTCGCCGACAGATAGTGCTTAGCTCTGCCTTTTGTCGTTGCAGAGTTTTAAATTCCTAAAGTTGTGGTATTCTTTTTGAATCACCCTGTATCATGTCACTACACTGTCTGAGAGAGGGAGTCTGTAGACCCCCTTGGTAGAGAGGTATCTGTGGAGAAAGAGTGCAGTGGATGGGATGATCTTGCATAGATTCGTTGACTTATCGAGATTTTATATCAGAGGTACGACAATGGGGTTGCTGCAGTCGATTCTGCGAGTAGTTTAGGACGGATAAAGTTGTTCTAGTGCCGGCAAGGAGGGTAGATATTACAACTTTTTTTTTCTCGAGTACTGACGGCCTATAACCTTCGCTTTGGAGGTCGTGCCCGAAAAGCAGCCTCACAGGGTTGCATCTCTGGCAGAGCGGGACGGAATGCTAGTTGGAAGCGCGCCGCAGCCGCAGACACAGCTGCAGTCAGCATAATATTTGCGCATTCCGAGCGAGAGAGAGACTCGGCGGCAAACATGCTAGAGATATCACAAACGAGGTCGGTTCCTCCTCGCGGGAAGGAGGCGGCGCCAAGCGCACATTTCCGCGCCGGATAACACGGCGGAACCGCAGCCAGAGCACGTGTGTGTGTGCGTGTGTGTGTGTCCCTGTTTTCCGAATGAGACGTCAGAGATTAAACTGCGAGCGCACCAGCAGGGCCTCGCGCGCCGCTGGTGCATCGCTGCGCCGACCCCCTGCCGACCCAGATGCTGGTCGCTGTGCTGCGGAGGGCAGAGGGTAATATCATTACGGCTCCCGCACCACTTCGAGCACCGCGACGAACGTGCCGATCCCACACAGCTACAGACGAGTGTGTTTCAGCTGCCAGCCAATTCCTTGGTGACTTCACAGAGTTACTCACCGAGCTCCCGACGCTGGGAATTGAAGCGCGATTTGTACAACCGGCACGTTTATGCCGTTAACTACTAGAAACTCGGTTATTTTCTGCCTCTTCTCTTTACACTTCTTCTTCTTACTCTGTTCTCCAGCATCTAATTTACTGTTCCTTGGTACGGTCCCAAGTGTTCCATCTGTTTCTAGACTTACTAGATTGGAATCCATACCGTTGCATTCTGCCGCATGGGACTCTTGGGGCATTTTCGCAGAGCAGTGCAATCACACGTCTAACAAACTGAGCTCGTCGTCTTTCCCGGCGGACTGAAGTAATCTAAGGCTATCGGGTTTAGATCCTGAACCTCTCATCCACAATGGGCGAAGTTTCGATGAGTGCACAATTGACAGAAAAGGACAGAAGTGACCCACCTAACATTGAGAGTCTGATAGTGTACGTTCAGACAGCTACTAAAACACACAGTGTAAACTATTCTTATGTGTGATAATCATTCGTGGCACACAGTATTAATCTGCCAGAAAGTCTCATATCAGTTCACTCCGTGCTGCAGAGCGAAAAACTTACTCTGGGAACGTCCCCCCAGGCTCTGGATAAGCCATGTCTCCGCAATATCCTTCCTACCAAGAGTGCTAGTCCTACAAATTTCGAAGGAAACTTGCGTGTAGCGTGCAATCTAGGAGATGAGGTTCCGGTGAATTAAATCTGTGAAGACGAAACGTAGGTCGTGCTTGGGTGAATCAGCCCGTAGAGCACTTGCCCGCGAAAAGCAAAAGTCCCCGGTTCGAGTCCTGGTCGTAGTCCAGTTTTAAACGACCAGGAAGTTTCAATCCAGTGGCTATTTAGAAAGCGTGCAGTCAAACAGTAGATACACTGACGGACAAGGATAATGGTACATCAAACAGCAAAAGTCCGATATTCATCAAAGTTGGTGGAGATTTTTATCACATAATGATTAAACTTTCCTTCTACACGGAAATGAAGACCATCGTCAACGTCAACAGATGGATTGACCCCGATTAGCTCGAAACCACTCTTGTATTCGTTATGCCATGAAAGCAGAGAGCCTCAGAATATCATCTTGACTCATGTTTTGCTATGCGTGAAACACAAGCTGGGTCAATTCATGAAGTTGTCTCCCTCGAAGCTGTTATGACATTATTCTCATTTATCCCACATGCCCTGTGGGTGTCACATGAGGGGATCCGACAGGCCAGTCAACGATCTGTATATTCCTCAAGACTTTCATGGGTTGAACTGCAGCTTGAGGTCTTGCATTATCCTGTTGAAATATTCAATTTGATATCCTGGTCATGAAAGATATAATAACGGGAATTTGCCGTTATTATTGCATACTGGTGATTATTCAAGCGCCCCTCATGATTACCGATTTAATCATATTGTCGTTTCCAGGAACTCCCCATTCCGTGATGCCATGAATAGGTGAGATATTCGTGTCGAGAATCGTCGCATCCAGTAATCTTCAAGACCGTGGGTAGCGACCTTCGCCGGCCGCTGGTGGCCGAGCGGCTCTAGGCGCTTCAGTCTGTAATCGCGCGACCGCTACGGTCGCAGGTTCGAATCCTACCTCGAGCATGGGCGTGTGTGATGTCCTTAGGTTAGTTAGGTTTAAGTAGTTCTAAGTTCTAGGAGACTGATGACCTCAGAAGTTGAGTCCCATAGTGCTCAGAGCCATTTGAACCATTTTTAATTAATATATTCTACTGAAGCAAAGCTGTCGTCAGTCTGAAGATTGATTTGAACACCACAGAAGTTTACAGGGATGGTCTTGTTGAAGGTGGTATGCCGTTGCCTTCATCCAAGATCTGAACTCACTTACCAAGCTAATTAAAGGAGGACCTATAGTTTTACCTGAATTCCGAACAATGGTGCAGCTCGACATTTTTCACAACAGTCACTGTCAGCGGTGCAAGAAGTAATAAGTGACAAAAATCTTAAGGCAGGCTGGGGATCGAAAGCTAGACCGTTGGATTTTAGTCTGGTATTTTGCCATGGATGATGTTTGGTTTGTGGACTGCTCAACTGCGCGGTTAGGTCCTTTGCTCAGTCCAACCTCGCCACTTTCATGAATGATGATGAAATGATGAGGACAACACAAACACCGGGTCATCTCGAGGAAGATGGAAATCTCTGACCCCGCCGGGAATCGAACCCGGGGCTCCGTGCTCGGGAAGCGAGAACGCTATCACGAGACCACGACCTGCGGACTTTTACCACGGAGCCATTGTATATGGTATAACGTGCATAAGGGCAAATATTTTTGTCGGTGACAGCGGATGTTAGGAATTGCATGATTTTTGGTTGGTTAGCATCCTAAGTACGTCGGCCAACAGCATGCTATTAATGCTTATTTTCCCCAGGGTGGCAGTTCAGATGATGAAGTGTGGACGCGTGAATGCATAACGGTCAGTATGTGCTGACAGGTGTAGTCCACTTACGTGTGCAATTACGACCGTGCGGAAAACATCAGGTAGTATATCTTGTGACGTGTTTATGGGAAGACTGTTAGACACAGAGATGTGTATACATGTTAAGGTACTACGTGTAAAAATATCCGCACTTTATAGCCGTTACACCCTGTGCTGTACTAGTCTGAAAACACAGAAATATTAGTTTGTTGCGTTCGGTCAAGGTGTTCATGGAGTACTACTTTCCATTTGCGTCAGTGAATCTACACCCTGTGACCTCTTAACCGTCGTTAGAGTCCTCCTCCGAATGCAATTTATGTTCTGTAAGGATGTAAAATACACAATGAACTAACACTAACGATCTGCAGCTGTAATTACTTGCAAAAAATGGTTCTTTCCCTGCTAAAGTTACCAATACTACCAGTAACTCCACCATTTTACTATGTCATTTTTGTGCTGTATCAAAACTAACGAATCGTAGTTTTTGTAGAGAGCAACTCTAGCACGAAGTAGCAGACTTGCTTTATAAATCCAACCGAGTGTACTGGCGATTATCCTCCTCGCCTCACATTGTCGCTATGTAGCCTCGTTGCACCAAACGCTCTTTTAATTTAGTCAGCAAACATTCGCCTGGCTAGGAGGCGCAGCACCTAACACTCTGGACTCGCAGTGACGGAACGGTATTTCAAATCCACCTCCATCCACTGAGTTTTAAGTTTTACGTGGGTATTCTAAACCGCTTAAGGCAAATACGGCGTTGGTTCCTTTGAAAAGGACAAGCTCGATTTTCATCCCCGTTCATCCCCAATCCCAGTTTATGCTTCGTCTCAAATGACCTCGTCGTTGATGAGATGTTAAATCCTTATCTTCCCTCCCAAAAGAAGTCGTTTTCTGTGAACCGAACTAGGATTTTACAAACAAATTAATTTGTTCATGGAAAGTTGTACAGCATAGATATACGAGGATCATATCGACAGTTTTGAGCAAATCATCTGCATTAAGTTTCACAACAGTATTATTTCTTTGCACAGTTTTTTCCCATATTTCCATAAGTCTGAAAATTTCCTTGCAGTATGAACGTATTCGGCCGTCCAATGACATTAATCCGCCGGTTTCCCGATGTACTCCAGGGTTTGCTTCACAGAAGTCTTTCACAGATGCGAAGAGGTGGCAGTGGGACGCCGAGTCGGTGGTCTAAGGAAAGTCAAGAACTTGCCCCTCCCTCTCCCCCACCCTGACTCCCCCCCCCCCTCACAAATAAAGAAGCCTAATCTCTCTTTCAAATTCTGAAGGTGGCAGGGGCAAAATACAGGGAGCGAAAGGCTATTTACAATTTGATGGCAGTTATAAGAGTCGAGGGGTATGAAAGGGAAGCAGTGGTTGGGAAGAGAGTGAGACAGGGTTGTAGCCTATCCCTGATGTTATTCAATCTGTATATTGAGCAAGCAATAAAGGAAACAAAAGAAAAGTTCGGAATAGGTATTAAAATCCATGGAGAAGAAATCAAAGCTTTGAGGTTCGCCGATGACATTGTAATTCTGTCAGAGACAGCAACGGACTTGGAAGAGCAGCTGAACGGAATGGATAGTATCTTGAAAGGAGGGTATAAGATGAACATCAACAAAAGCAAAACGAGGATAATGGAATGTAGTCAAATTAAATCGGGCGATGCTGTGGGAATTAGATTAGGAAATGAGACGCTTAAAGTAGTAAATGAGTTTTGATATTTGGGGAGCAACATAACTGATGATGGCCGAAGTAGAGAGTACATAAAATGTAGACTGGCAATGGCAAGGAAAGCGTTTCTGAAGAAGAGAAATTTGTTAAGATCGGGTATAGATTTAAGTGTCAGGAAGTCGTTTCTGAAAGTATTTGTACGGAGTGTAGACATGTATCGAAGTGAAACGTGGAGGATAAATAGTTTAGACAAGAAGAGAATAGAAGCTTTCGAAATGTGGTGCTACAGAAGAGTGCTGAAGATTAGATGGGTAGATTACATAACTAATGAGGAAGTATTGAATAGAATTGGAGAGAAGAGAAACTCGTGGCACAACTTGACCAGAAGAAGGGATCGGTTGGTAGGGCATATTCTGAGGCATCAAGGGATCGCCAATTTAGTATTGGAGGGCAGCATGGAGGGTGAAAATCGTAGAGGGAGACCAAGAGATGAATACACTAAACAGATTCAGAAGGATTTAGGTTGCAGTTGGTACTGGGAGATGAAGAAGCTTGCACAGGACAGAGTAGCATGGAGAGCTGCATCAAACCAGTCTCAGGACTGAAGACCACAACAACAACAAAGTGGATAGCATTCACGATCTGTCCAGTTTTTAGTGAACCTACTAGAATGCAACCCTCTGTATCCGACAGGACACTGCTCATAACGATGCCAGCAGGTCGCATCGTCCTTGCCTAATTCAAATGGCTCTGAGCACTATGGGACTTAAATTCGGTCATCAGTCTCCTAGAACTTTGAACTACTTAAACCTAACTAACCTAAGGACATCACACACATCCATGCCCGAGGCAGGATTCGAACCTGCGACCGTAGCAGTCGCGCGGTTCCAGACTGTAGCGCCTAGAACCACTCGACCACTCCTTGTCTAATTCCTTCTGCGGCGAACTCAAATGGTGCCATTCAGTTAGGATAAAATGCTGATGTACTACACTATTTTTTAGTTTTACTTCTTTATTTCGGCTTTGGGGTAGAAGGACTATATAGCCAACAACGGTTATAAAGTGCCAAAGAAACATAATAGCAAATAAAAAACCAGAATAGTAAAAATTACGAAGTTAGCGTAGAAACACACTCTTAAAGTAAAATAAAAGCGCAGTTAGAGAAACACCAGACAGCTGGCGGCAGTGATGACAATGACATTGGAGCAGAATTACCAACAACACTATACAGCAACATTATGACAAACATGCATATGCTCTAATAGTGAAATACAAAACACGAAGGGGCAAACACCGTACATCATAAAGTAAATACAACAATAACTGAAGAATAAAATTGCAAATACCATCATATAAGAATGTGAGAAGTGTAGATACAGACAGACGTATTTAAAATAAAAGAAAAACCCAAAATGACAAACTCATTCCAATCAACGGTACGTACAATAGTGTCAGTAGAACAGTGAGATAAAATGCACAAGAGAGCAAATTAAAATACAAAATTACGCACCCGATTACGAACCGGGCTGATTCCATTTGAAAATGAAGACATCGGCGACTCATAAATTAAATTTGGATGCCCGTTGCTTTCAAATAGTCTGTGATCAAGATATATTCATCAAAAATGGTTCAAATGGCTCTAAGCACTATGGGACTTAACATCTCAGGTCATCAGTTCCCTAGAACTTAGAACTACTTAAACGACCACAGCGGCCGGCTCAGAAAGGATTCCTCTGGATTTTCAGTATGACCTCCACATTGACGGAATTCGTGCTCTTTGTCACTTCCCACCATCGTCTCATTTTAAAGCATACTTACAAATGAACCAATACATGTGACAGACATAAATAAATTGGAGAACGGTGGGATATACAGCGTCACAGGTAGACCTGGCAACGACGATGCAAGCGATGCAAGCCTCGTGTCTGTACATCGTACAGTTTTCATTTGATCCATGAAAACACTTTATTTTCAATTGACACAATCATACAAGATGAACTGTATCGGCCTACACTTACCATCAACAGAAACGTTAAAGAAAGGCAGCAAACTGCTTTGACAAAGACATGAAACACATTGTCATTTTTTAAAGATACGAATGAGAATGTATTTTAAGTTTCAGAAATTCTGTTTCCCTTCACAATGGAGCTAAAAGTCATCCTTTTTTGAAACTTGAATAACTTGCTATCTTCTGCGCATTCTTTCAAACCCGTTATTTACCTAGATGGACTGTGTTAGTCAAGGAGATGCTAAGGGCTATGGGCTTTACATCTAGAAGTTCGTCATGATAACGCTTGGACGGTCATACACCTATCGTCAAGTATGTACCGAGCCATTCAACTGACCCAGAAGTACTCATTTCCCAGACAGAGGACCGGC
The DNA here is from genome assembly GCF_023864345.2 of Schistocerca serialis cubense. NCBI lineage: Eukaryota > Metazoa > Arthropoda > Insecta > Orthoptera > Acrididae > Schistocerca > Schistocerca serialis. The sequence continues at coordinate 730,327,475 of NC_064641.1, forward strand.
CGCAATGATCTGATTGACCACGTCGCCGACATTACGTCTTCTTCGGAGTAAATTGCGCCATCAGACAGCAGACACGTTCTGGATAAGGGCCGCCCATTAAAGATTGTTAAAGCGTGTTAAGTTACTTTCTTATCCTGCGGAGATCTACTTTGAATGGCAGATACATTGTAGAAGCGAATTGAGCAAGGACTCTAAGTGCTGACCTGACAGCTATAATTTCAGCTGCGGCCGTATTTTCTTTCGGCGACGTAGGCCGAAACGGACCGATACCGATCTCCGTTGTCGGGCAAGTACTGCGGCAGGCGAGCTGGCAACGTAGTACGGACGAGCCAGGGCTGTTTAATCAGTAGCAGCCGGCGACGTACAGAACGCACCCAACATCTGCGGCCGGGTCGAACGAGGCCGCGGATTAATAATGCAGCGCTGTCTGATAGCGATCTCTCCTCCGAACAGGCGTCAAGGGCAGGCGGTGCACAAAATGCGTTCCGGGAAAAGACACTACGAAAAGTTAAGGACAAAGGTATTACGGTTCGGTAGTCACCCACAATCTCGACTTAGCAGTCGGGGCACTGGAAACAACAAGCAGGGAGTAAAATAAGAGTGTCTTTGGGGATTCTGTTATTACTGCGAGAGTCTTAAAAGAGCGAAGAACGGAATATCGTTCTAAAAGGCCAGGCCACGAATGTAAAACTGGAGCGATGCAACCTCACACTGAGGTTCCCCGACGATCATTCTTTCCACGGACCAGTAGCGAACGAAACAGGAAATGGGGTTGTGAAAATGGAACACGAAGTACATTCACCACGTGCCACAAGGTTGCTTGCGTAGTGTGGATGGAGACTGTAATGGTACTTGAATTACGCAACCATTACGGCACCTCACCTGAACCTCTAGATACCAGTAATATTCTACCGTATTTCTGTTAACTACTTGACATATTTCTGAGACAACATTCAGATTTGATTTCACTTTTGATACATCGAAATGTTTATATTGCAATGATATCATTCTTATGTGTATTCTTTCTTTTGTCACTATGATCTTTGACGTACTTGTAACTCTGATTTTTGTGTGCGTAAGCGATAGTTAGTTGGTTGTTAACTTGTTAGAGAGTCGGACCTTGAGAAGGTCAAGTCTTGGGCGTCATGTTGGAAAGACGCGTATTGTAGTCCGCTTATAAAATGTGAATTTTAACAGTGACTGTGAAAGAGATGTTTTCAAGGATGTTTTGTGTTGTGAAGTGGTGTTTTGTGTTTACGTGATATTGCAATAAAAGCAATTAAAAGGAACTGTAACTTGATTTCGGAGTGCTGATTATTTTTTTACATCACCATTGTCCAGCAAAAGTGTAATCTTCAAGAATGATTTGTGAAGCGCATCTACAAAACTTTTGAATATAGCAGAATAAAACCTAGGCCTCTTTGCATCCGAGCTTGGAATCATAACCACCTAGATTTTCAACGATTAAGCCATGATAATACGAGACCAGCGTGGGAAACACAAAAAGATGAGTGCCTAGTTTTTTGATTATTACATGAAATGAATTTATTAACTGTGCTCTAATGACACCTGCCACATAATATGACTGTTGTTGCCCGAAAATGCAGTATTTAGCAGCGTGAGGAACACCATAATCGTTATTAAATTCTGACCTTTGTTGTGGTAGGGTTGTTAGAATATGTAGATGTAAATCGAGAGTGCTCTTTGAACGGGCGCTGATAATATTCAGCTGCGACATCTCTGTTCCTACTCTGAATAATAGAATTTTTAAATTCGTCACTTCATCTGCATTTCTGTGAGACCAGCATCCTTCCACAGTGAACAGCCTGGTACACTACGAGTAGTTTCAACAAGAGGCTAATGTGAGGGGCGGGATCAGACACAAGACCACCGTTTGATTTGTTCTGCAAGTCTTTGTTAGATTTTTATTAATGAATTTAGTCTACAATGGAAGTTTATTTATTTTTTTAATCTCATACTTTCGCATCATCATATCATCACGACGATAAACGTCTGATTCACTGGAAATTGCAAACAGATAGCAAAATAAGAACTTATTTGGGAATGTTTTTCTTACAGTGAGTCTTAAATGAGAATACAAATGGAAAAGAACGCTACCTAAGCACGGTACTGTGACGGGATACATTGTATCAGACGTCCGACGTCGCGATGATCTGTCGAGGCCAGCGGCCGGGATTCATATTGTGTGGACTTACAGAAAGAAAAATATTTGCGATCCACGCTGAATTTATTAAAAAGAAAGGCTGAAATGATCACTGCCTCTTACATAAAGCAGATGTTTCCTTTTCGTACCTTCACTAGATGACTTAATGCGATTGCCTGTACGGTTGCTGCCACAAGCGAAAAAATAGGCCCCTCTCTCCGACACTCTAATCGACTGAGTTAGCAACCTGGCGCGGATGAGGCGCTCTAGACGGGACATGAAGCCCTACCGTAACTCCACCTTTAACCTGCTTCCTTAACTAGTCATAACACAGACTCACTAGGAGAGAACTGGACGTTATGTACTTGTCGGGAACGAAAGTTTCGCCGTGTTCATGGATGTGTTTAGGCTACTAGAGGCAGATACAGTAATGTTCTAACCGCGTTATGACGCAGCCATATTATAAATAATTAGGTCAACGTTACAACCGGCATTATTTGGGGAAAATGTTTGAGAAAACACGTTGTGTAATCGTTACAAACGCAAATACACTTTACACAGTTCTGATAGTAAATCCTCTCGGTCATTTCATATATAAAAGACTACTTGTTTGAGAGTAGCATCGTAGTATCATGAAAATTAAAGAGAAACAACTTCGATTGCGGTCTAGGTTTAATGGCGTCGAAGCGTCTCTACTTTTAGGTAAAAATGAAAACGGTAACTGGTGAGACAGTGTGTTACACTAGACATGGTAGTACTGTAAACAATATCATTTCGAGTCAGCAGTGGGATAAAGTAAGCGCCAAGTAAAAAAAGATAGACTCAACAAGTGAACTTAATCATTGTGTTGTTATAGATTGAAATGCCGCCGCCACCCGTCTCATTACCGACTACATTTACTGTCGAGTTTCTGTTAATGCCATCCTCTAAATGTCTTTTCACACCCCTTTTGCATGCGGACACAATGAAATCCATTTAGTGCTGTACACTGTAATGTTAAAAATCAACGTGAATTTAGGTTTCAAGTTCACATTTTGAGTCTTTATGTGAGATGATAAACGGCTGGGTGTATCTCCCTTTCAAACCCCCTCCGCTACCCGCTCCCACCACCACATCATTCCGCTCTTAGGACGTAACATTGCGAGCATGGACATATCATACGCCGCATTCGGTGGTCCTCAGTGTCAAATATTACACCTTGCTCTATTGAGAGAAGATCATCACATGTGCTAAGACAATTCAGAACAACCTGAAAATACTCCCATATCGATTGTGGAATAAAAATTTTTTCATAAATATATTGCGACTGTGATGGCAAAATAAAGTGAAAACGTCTGTGAATATTATTTCTCACTTTCATCAACTCTGTTTAGTGGCGATTCCAAACATACGAATGCACTATCGCACGTAGGAGTATTACACTGCCAGGGTAAGTTACAGCCACTGCTACGTATTCCTTTCGTGAGTCAATCTCTAGATACTGAACTGTTACGAATGGCCGACATTCCTGTATAAATTCTCCAGTTCAAGGTTTCCACTTGCTTTTATAAAATGCACTTAAGTTATTTTTCTCGGAGATTAGCGTTCCTTCTTAAAGACCTTCATATTTCGTAAAAGGTCCTCAGCAATTACTTCTCTTTATGTATAAAGGAAGTCAAATGAAGTCGAGACAAATGAAGACAGAATGAGCAAGCTGATTATAATGTCGAAAGTAATCGTCATGACTGTTTATACGTTTATCCTACTGTGAGATAAAACGCTCAGTGCCCTTATGGGACAGTGCGGTTGCCTGCGAAACCATGGTTGTATCCAGGAGTGGAGGCGTGAAGAAACACATTCGTGGGCGTTAATTTACTTCGGACGAAGTAGTGTATGCCTGACTAGAATAATGATTCCGTTGCCAACCACCAACATTTTTCTATAAAGGCATGATCGTCCTGCCCCAATGTGGGATAAATGTATCAACAGTCACGGCGGTTACTTTTGAAATTATAATCACTCTACTTAATTTTTTTCCGTCTCGTTTTCATTTTGCTGCACCTTATAGATTAACATCGTCAGTGGAGAATCAGAAGTACTTGACGTGCGATACATTCTTCAGTGGATGCTATCAAGTAGGCATTTCGGTGGATTAACGGTGTTAGATGTGCACGGAACAGAGTGACGAGTGTAGACTTGTTCGTGTTTTTGATAGTGATGGTTGTGGTTATCGAGGTGGTGATGCTTGTCGTGGTGGTGGTAGTGGTGGTGGTGGTGGTAGTGGTAGTGGTAGTGGTTGCGACAGTTTTCATGATGATAAGAGAAGGTCGGTAAAATCTGGTACCGGTTCATAGTCTACTACTCCAGATAGCAAGAAGGGAGTCAAGGATCTTTATCACTTTCCACGGATTAATCACCATCAGTACTGTCGGAGGTATTCACTAAATGAGAAAAGCGTAATAAGAATCAATGTATCATCACCTCTTCTTCCTTTTCCAGTCAATTAGTGGTCAACATTTCACGAAGAATTAGGACTCCAACCTTCAATTTCTGGTTAAAAGCCCTACGCAACATCTTACACCTGGGATCATAGCTACAGATCTATCAATCATTTGTGTTAGCCAACAGCTTTATCTACGGTGTGTTTAATTTCTTGTTTGCTTTCTGTTGCATTGCGTAGTTAATTTTATCTGTTGGCACAACAAAAACAAACTGCTGATATTAAATCTACAGAATACAATAGATCCGAGAGTGATTTGATTCCTCTTTTGGCCTGATGGAACGTAACGATGATTACAGTAGGTGATTGATCGTTGAGGTCATATGCAAGGACGTACAATTCGACCTTAACAGTCGATCCATGACGTTATAAGAGAAGAGTGCGTTGGCTGCACAAATTCGCATCGAAAAACGCGACTGGAGTTTCTCTTATAAACGAGTGTTTTGGTTTAGTAATACCTGATCAGATCCACGGAGTATATTTGCTTTGTGGAAGCATTACACTGCTAATATTATGTTCTACGCCTACTATACTGCTTTTCGAGAAGTCTGATTTCTATTCAACTGATTCAGTGATATTGATCGATGCTGTTACAGCTTACTAAAATGAAATTCGAAGATTATTTGAATTTTAAAATGAATGCTTCCGACAATTACGATGGGCTCCACAGCTACAATGCGACGTAGGGGATTTTCTGCAAAATGTCTGCACACGATGAATGCTTTCACGCGCGTAATCGCTTATCGCAGGTCATTTTGCTGTCTAGTCTTGAGATATCTATCGAACATCTTGCAATCGATTCTGCGAAACAAATGCCGTTAATCGGGTCATATAATCTTCGACGTAAGCGTCCTGCTGTGATGTCACATAGCAATTCCAAGAACAGAACAACTGTACTTAGAACTGTATTGCTCTATTTCATTCCATAGCATAGTAAGGCTGAACAAAAACGTAAATTCGTATTGCACGGCTGGCTGGGAGTTTCTTAAGAGGGAGGTTCAGCAATCTGTTTTGCATGTTCATTCGAGTGGACGCCACATCAGCAACTTGCACGCCGTTAACCTACGCCAGTAACCTTATAGTAGAAAATGGATCTACAGTTTAAGGTGGAGTACGAACCACGTTATGTTCCTGCCATATCTTGACATAATTGAGAGGTAAAGACTAGCGTAAAGACAGAGTGAAAAATTCCACAGTCTGACCAGGATTCGATACCGCGACCTCAGTATCTCCAGTGTCTAATTTTTATTTATTTTTCTTATATGAACCTTCGTCGGTTTTTTATTTATTTATTATTTTCATTTATTTTTATTTTTGTTATTCAGGGAGAGCGGTTCTTTGCGATCGTCCCAGCATGTCTGTTTAAGTCTGAAGAAGTGGACTTCACTCACTTCTTTTTTTTTTTTTTTAATTACTGAGGATGGCCTGCCCCTTGACAGAACACCGCGGCGGCAAATTAAGGGGGGCACATGGGATTGAACTAGGGACGTCAAAAGATATACATATTAGGAGAAAGGTTTATGTGTCGTGAGAAACGTCAGTTTATTTGGTATATCTGAGAGTTTATTTGGAATGTTTACCACTGAGCATCTCTGCATGCCAAACACATGAGTCATACGTACTCTATGGACACCAGAGGTTGTTTTAACACTGAGCAGAGTTCTGACTAGCGAAGGAGTCGGAAGTGGTCGTCGGCCAGAAAGGGAGAGAGCGTGCTTTGTCATGGCAGGGTGAGGAGCTTGGATGGCGGATGTCTCTCACATACCGTATTCTGCGGACTGTAACACACTACCCACTGTAAGACGCTATGGACTATACGACACATCTTATTTTTTAAGGATTTTTTAAAAAAAATCACATTTTTGCCATTTTTATTATTAGATTGCAAAGCCAAACTAAAAAGAAATTCTTAGTTATATAAAACCGAACTGAGCTTTAAAATCCCTCAGAATCGTCATCATCTAGTTTCAGCGATTTTACATTCAGTCCCCTATTTACACAAGTAGTCTTCCTCATTCTTTTCAGTTCTTCTTTACTAACCCTCCAATAGCGAAAGTTTTTTTTATTCTGTTGGTGGAGGGTCGAAATGCCGCACAGCTACTGTTTCCATTTTGTTCTGCGTATGCTGTTGCTTTCAATTTATAGCCCGCATCGTATGAATAGCTTTTATTTTGTCCATTACGAAACTAGCTACTAACAAAGAAAAATTTTTGGAAATTTGTGGTAAGGTTCTATGGGACCAAACTACTGAGATCATCGGTCCCTAGGCTTACACACTACATACAGGGTTATTACAAATGATTGAAGCGATTTCACAGCTCTACAATAACTTTATTATTTGAGATATTTTCACAATGCTTTGCACACACATACAAAAACTCAAAAAGTTTTTTTAGGCATTCACAAATGTTCGATATGTGCCCTTTTAGTGATTCAGCAGACATCAAGCCGATAATCAAGTTCCTCCCACACTCGGCGCTCACTGCAGGCCGACCCGTTGATTTCCCCTTACAGAGGCATCCAGAAGCTTTAAACTGCGCATACCATCGCCGAATGGAGTTAGCAGTTTGTGGATATTTGTTGAAATTCGTCCTGAAGTGTCGTTGCACTGTTATGACTGACTGATGTGAGTGCATTTCAAGCACGACATACGCTTTCTCGGCTCCTGTCGCCATTTTGTCTCACTGCGCTCTCGAGCGCTCTGGCGGCAGAAACCTGAAGTGCGGCTTTAGCCGAACAAAACTTTATGAGTTTTTCTACGTATCTGTAGTGTGTCGTGACCATATGTCAATGAATTGAGCTACAGTGAATTTATGAAATCGCTTCAATCATTTGTAATAGCCCTGTACTAATTAAACAAACTTACGCTGAGGACAACACCCACGCCCAAGGGAGGACTTGAACCTCCGACGGGGAGTGGGGAGAAGCCGTGCAAACCGTGACAATACGCCTCTGGCCGCGCGGCTACTAACAAAAACATTGTACTGTTACCGAGGACACAAATCACTTTCAAGTTCACTGGCACCGTAGACTGCGACGACTCACCAAAGGGTAGGCAGTGTTCTGTGTTTGTGATGGCGGGGCAGGAGAGAGACAGTGTTAGCAAGCTTGTGAATCTCTGCAACATATGTTCGTCGAATCGGAGCTCTGCTGCTTCCAGTTGAATCCAATGTTGGCAGATAGAGATATCCAGTATGTGGTCATTTCCATGACTAGCGGGGATTTTAAATCAAACACTGGAAGCTTTTATATCAGTTTCAAGTATAAAACGTATCTGAATTTTGGAGGCAATTTTTAGAAAGTGCGTCTTATAGTCAGTAAAAGACGGTTGATTTTTATTTGAGATGTTCCTTGATATTTGATGACGGAGGATGATTTGATATGATTATATAGAGAGACAGCGCATTTGAAAGGAAAGGTAATCTGCACTGAGTTTATTGTACTGCAAGCTTTAGTTTCATAATATCTATGTGTTGCTATCCAGGCACAATTTTCACCTATGTGTTCAGTATTCTAATTGGTTTCCCCACCAAGATTGACTTGCAGATATTTGATTAAGACTATTAAAGAGCAAATTTTTACGGAATTTAAACAAGTGTCTGTTGGAAATATTCAGTACGGTGTATTACAATGCTAAGAAGGATAACATCGAGAAAGAATCATAACTCGTTGGTTCGAGTTTTTTCCGTGTTGTTAAAAGGTTTCAAGCTAATTGCAAAATACCCTCCTACTTATTTACGAGACATTTCACTGATGCTCATCCTCACTGTCTAAATGAAAAACGTGCTCGGTAAGAGGTTGCAGTGTCACGCTTTGCGCCATTGCGTGAGCAGTGATTACCATTTCTGAAAAAAAGGATAAGAAAGTTTAATTGACTAATGCAGCATGGCAAAAGAATTAAAAACGCACACTGCTGCTAGGTGATTTATTTCAGCCCATATTTTTTGCAGTGCAGACAGAGCAGAGCCGAGTAATCCGTTGCAAGGTAAGAATCTGTTGTGAGACCTAAAAAAAACCTTTGAAATAATATTAGAAACAGTTTTCATTTACAAACAAGTTCAGGGCACAGATTTTGTTACGCAACAGTTAACCATTGTACGTGACTGTTTAATTAGAAAGTCATTCTGAGTATTATTGACAATTATCCTTTACATTCATTTAGAGATAGATGCATTTTAGGTTAATTTGTGTCGTATGCATCAAAAGTAATTTGCATAGTTATGCCCGTGTTTTAAAGCAGGGTAGCAAAGGCGATTCTAGAGCAGATAATGTAATCGGAATTTAAAAGTAATTGTTTTCACATTGCTAGAGATTGAAATGATAATTAAATCAAGACCCTAAGCTGTCGACAGGGGTTGATATACATCAGCGGGGACAGTTGAGAATGTGTGCCCCGACTGTGACTCGAATGTGAGATCTCCTGCTTACATGGCAGACGCTCTATCCATCTGAGCCACCGAGGACACAGAGCATAGTGTGACTGCAGGCATTTATCCTTTGCACGCTCCCCGTGAGACCCACATTCCCACCTTAATATCCGCACACTACATTCGTAGTGCCCCTGCCCATTACACTCATTACTCGCTGCAGACAATCTTACCGAGTCCGTTAAGAGTTCGGGCAATGCGTGTGCATCCGCACAGAAGAAGAAGGTCAATGGCCGGTTAGCCTAAACTAAATGAGAGAGTGGTTTTGGCTCACACACATTTTACCAGTCAACAAGTTTGACCTTCTTGATATGTTTCAACTTCTCGAACTGCAGTCCAGTGCTCTACGATTAAGTTGTACCCTCCACTCACACTACACTACCACTAGACCACCATACCCGACGGCAGCACACAAATAGATGGATAGTGAACCTTTCAGTCTGCAGCAGAACGTGGACTACTTTGAGACTTCCGCGTACACTCTGCTGCAGGCCGAAACAACTTCCTGGTTGTGGTTCAGCTATTTCTACGCAACATTTTTCCTTCCAGGAGATCCAGGCTAACGAAATATACCAGAGTATCTGCGAAGTTTGGAAACTAAGGAGTGTCACGAGTAGAGCTGAATTTGTGGTGGCGGTTTGTATGGCATCTCTGGACAGCTCATTCTGTCAATGCCCGCAAAAGACGAAGTCCTGTTTGGCAGCACTGTTTATTATGTGCCAGGTGGTTTCGCAACCAACTTGCTATGTTAACTAGTAGTGGGATAACCAGGACGACGCAGTTGCTTAACTAGAAAATCTAAAAAAATTGTGCCGAAGATTTTGAATAAACGTAAGTTCTCAAGCTTCCAACGTCAGTGTCAATTTGAATACAATCCTTTTCTCATTGCGCCACGTTACTCTGAACTTAAATCCGACTTGTCGTCTATCTCTGCAGTGCTCCTCTTTAGGGCGACTAAACTGCTCAGACGTCGTCCAGGAAATATTTTTCGCTGCTCATCAATAATAAAGATGCTAATACACTATATTTCGTTAATAGATCACTTCAAATTTCGTTGCCAAACTTTGGACATAAAATATTGTTATTATTGAAAGTAAGCAAAATGGCTCTTATCACTATGGGACTTAACATCTGAGGTCATCAGTACCCTAGAACTTAGAACTACTTACACCTAACTAACCTAAGGACATCACACACATCCATGCCCGTAGCGGTCGCGCGGTTTCAGACTGAAGCGCCTAGAACCGTACGGGCACACCGACCGGCTACGCGCCATGATTTGGTTATTCTTCATCCTACCATTCATAGCACTGAGGCACAATATCTCTACAAAAACCAGCATCTCCCAGAATGACTGAGAGATCTAATTATGTATCCACCAAGTCATTTAAACAGAGAACAGCTGACTTAATAAATAGCCAGTAACCACCACACCCCGCTCCCGAAATGAAAACAAAAGTTCTTTGAAGAATCGAATCCTTATGTATAAAACAGCTTCAAACGTCGATTCTATCGTTCTCAAATGCTGATGAAGTCCCATAACTCCTTGACAGAGCGTAGGGGACGATGCGGGAGACCCGCACCGCTGTACTAGGCAAGGTCCTAGCGGAGGTGGTTTGCCATTGCCTTCCTCCGATAGTAATGGAGATGAATCATGATGAGGAAGGCGACACAACAACACCCAGTCATCTCAAAGCAGGTGAAAATCCCTGTCCCCGCCGGGAATCGAACCCGGGACCCCGAGCTCGCGAACCAAGAACGCTAGCGCGAGACCACAAAGTGTGTTACTAAGTTTGGAATGTACACCTTCTTCTAGAAACCTGCACTGCGTTATGGTGTTGAGACGTTTAAAGATAGGAAGACAAGGCAGAACAAAAAACACAAGGGATGAAGTCTTCATTACTTTCCGTGGAGATAATCCAGAGAGGTAAAACTGAAAACTGTGATATCCGACCAAATCTGAAAATAGACATCGTGATTGAGAGATAGCAGAAGCAGTTAGAACACATTGACAACGGATGAGGCTGGAAAGCTTTCGTGCTGAACTAATTTCTGCTGCCTCAAAAAACGTGTGACTGAGCCCAGGAATACTAATAGGGTTAACACTTCCAGCGGTTTTGGATCGGGCTTTCAGCTAGCCTTTCGTAAGAGAAGATGAAGAACTAGTACAACAACAACTACGACTGCAACTACAGCAATTGTACACTAACGGTCTTAACATGTGACCTTGAGAACATGCCAGTGTAAATCCATTTCTGGACAACGTCTCCTGTATATCTGCCTCAGTCCTTCAATATTGTCATAATTGAGGGGGTGACTTGCAATTTCTGCCACGTGACTTCCTTAATATCTTCACCAAAACGAAAAAAAAGTGTAACTTCTATACTATGATATTTAAAAAGTTCAAATTTGCTAAATTAATCGCCATTCGTGCTCTCACTAAGTATATAGAATATTCGAAGATGTGAACCCATTGTTGCTAAAAGTTCTGTGTATTTTATTTGTATGTTGTCAGTTGTGCAGCTCACATTGAAGGGAACAGTAGAAAACGGTGTTATAGCATTTTTAGAGCAAGTGCACTTGTCATAATTAGTAACATAATGCTTTACTCTAACCTCTCAATCAACAGTGTGAAAGCGTAAGTCGTTACACAAGCTTTGACAGTAAAGTAATGGTCCTTTCTCTGTTTATACAAAATATATGATAGGGTTCCCTACTTTAGGTCTCTATTTACACGTTTCGTCATCCATCTCTATATTGAAATTTTGAATCGCTGTTTTCAATCACGTTTATAGTATGCAAACGAGTGTCATTTGACCGTTGCATACCAAAATGTTTTACCAACAGTTTTGGAGTGTCAGTCGTCTTTGCCTGTACAAGAGAAATGCCACTTGGAGTGGGTGTGGGTGCATAGACGCCCACGCTTTGTGTTTCATGGGGATAAGGTTGTCGAGGTTCTTGCCTCGCTTCGCCAGGCCTGCGTTGTGTAACAATTTCCGCGCTCTCTATCTTAACACACTCACTAGTTACAACTACAGCTCACGAAAGACTGACTGACGCTTGCTCTAACGCCCTAAAAGCAAGGCAGTGAGAGTGGCGTGACCTAGCGTGAAACTTCGATCGGTGCAGACACGTTGTAGGTTCTGAAAACGAAAAAATGAAATAGTTCCTTTCACGTTAGAGAATTTGAAACTCGCAGCAACATTCAAAGCCTTACATTGCAGGAATTGATTGACATATGCAAGATTAGTTTTCAGCACGTTGTAGAGTTTTGATATCGATAACTGGACGACACGAGTAATTTAGTACAACCGAAATCGTCACTTGGCACGTTCTTCTTGTGGAAGATCGTCTGCGAAGTATGTGTGTGAAACATGGCGTTGGTAGTCAACGAAAACGCCATAACTCCATCGTCTTAAATTTTGCAGGAGACGCAAAATGGTTTATTGAAAATAGTATAAAGTTATACACACAGTTGTTACGATCGGTGCGCCCCTACATAACATCCTGGCGGCCGACCCAGCAGAGGGCACTGATAATTGATTTGTCTTTTTTCAGCTGTCATAGGTTGCTACATACAATGTATTGCGTATATTAATCGTTGACTGTAAATTCACCATAAAAATGGTCGGACCTCTTCATATATTTCCTTTTAATAATTTTGAATGGGCAACTGTATTCGTATCTCAATGTATCACAATTGTTTTCTATGATAGTTATCAATTTTAAAAGTCTGCTACATGTATTTTACCTAATGTGTTTTTATCAGATTATGTTTTTTGCGTAAATGATGACTACATCTAAGCCCACAGTAACGACATTTAGGGAGGATGTAGGCAAACAGATTTCTGGTAGTTACCGTACGCCGGCCGAGGTGGCCAAGCGGTTAAAGGCGCTACAGTCTGGAACCGCGCGACCGCTACGGTCGCAGGTTCGAATCCTGCCTCGGGCATGGATGTGTGTGATGTCCTTAGGTTAGTTATGTTTAAGTAGTTCTAAGTTCTAGGGGACTGATGACCACAGCAGTTAAGTCCCATAGTGCACAGAGCCATTTCATTTCAGTTACCGTAATTCAGTAGCCAGTTGCAATAATGACTGTGTATACGATATTGCCTATTCTACACCTTATTTTAGATCTATGTGACGATGCTGTGCTGATTATATGTTTTGAAGATGCCATTATGGCCTTATCTCTTTAGGACATGGTGTAAAAAAAGGTACGTTTTACCGTATTTCATCTGTACATTTCCCTGGTTGTATCATAGTATATTGTGATACGTATTGCTGTATTACGTTGAAAGACACACTGCTCACTAGGTGTTTATATTCGTATATTGTAGATCTGAGGATGGTCATTAAGGACTGAAACCAGTCATCGTTTAAAGAATTGATATTGTGATCAAATACTGGAATAAAAAGCATTTGATACACATCTACCCTTTTAACTATATAGTAGAAGCGTAGTTATTGATAGGTAGAGAAATGCCTGAATTTTCAAATCTCTCTTTGTGGGTTTGCTGGTTACTGTCATTACAAGATGGAGTTGCGAGGTTTCCATTGCCTATCATCGATGTTCCGGTATTAACATGAAACAAAAATCACGTTGTAAAGACGCCCATTAATTCCGTATTATACATGAAACTTCCTCGCAGATTAAAACTGTGTGCCGGACCGAGACTCGAACACGGGACTGGTAGATCACTTGCCCGCGAAAGGCAAAGGTCCCGAGTTCGAGTCTCGGTCCGGCACACAGTTTTAATCTGCCAGGAAGTTTCATATCAGCGCACAGTCTGCTGCAGAGTGAAAATCTCATTCTGGCCGTATTATACATGACTGATTGATAGTTTATACAGTAAACCGGAGTTTAAATACAAGTGTTAAAAGTATTAGAATATAAAACTGAAGTCCGATTTTGCCCTGCAGTGTTTGGGCGTAACATTGCAGAGCGATATGAAGTGGGACAAGCATGTAATAGCAGTTGTGGTGAAGGCGAATAGTCGTCTTCGGTTCATTGGTAGAATTTTGGGAAGATGTGGTTCATCTGTAAAGGAGACTGCTTATAAAACATTATTACGACCTATTCTTGAGTACTGCTCGAGCGTTTGGGATCCCTATCAGGTCGGATTGAGGGAGGACATGGAAGCAATTCAGCGGCGGGCTGCTAGATTTGTTACTGGTAGGTTTGATCATCACGCGAGTGTTACGGAAATGCTTCAGGAACTCGGGTGGGAGTCTCTGGAGGAAAGGAGGCGTTCTTTTCGTGAATCGCTACTGAGGAAATTTAGAGCACCAGCATTTGAGGCTGACTGCAGATCAATTTTACTGCCGCCAACTTATATTTCGCGGAAAGACCACAAAGATAAGAGAGATTAGAGCTCGTACAGAGGCATATAGGCAGTCATTTTTGGCTCGTACTGTTTGGGAGTGGAACAGGGAGAGAAGATGCTAGTTGTGGTACGAGGTACCCTCCGCCACGCACCGTATGGTGGATTGCGGAGTATGTATGTAGATGTAGATGTTTGCTCGTATTTAAGTCGATCAGAGACCCACACAACCGATTTCGCAACTTTTAAGTTGCACATTTTGGTATATATCCATACAGAACTTTTTTTTTAAATTAATGCTATGATAGCGGGAAATTGAAGTTATCTGAGATACCTTAAAGTACTGACTGAATACACTTAAATATGAAAGAAAATATTACACATCTACATCTACATCTACATGATTACTCTGCAATTCACATTTAAGTGCTTGGCAGAGGGTTCATCGAACCACAATCATACTATCTCCCTACCATTCCACTCCCGAACAGCGCGCGGGAAAAACGAACACCTAAACCTTTCTGTTCGAGCTCTGATTTCTCTTATTTTATTTTGATGATCATTCCTACCTATGTAGGTTGGGCTCAACAAAATATTTTCGCATTCGGAAAAGAAAGTTGGTGACTGAAATTTCGTAAATAGATCTCGCCGCGACGAAAAACGTCTTTGCTTTAATGACTTCCGTCCCAACTCGCGTATCATATCTGCCACACTCTCTTCCCTATTATGTGATAATACAAAACGAGTTGCCCTTTTTTGCACCCTTTCGATGTCCTCCGTCAATCCCACCTCGTAAGGATTCCACACCGCGCAGCAATATTGTAACAGTGGACGAACAAGTGTAGTGTAAGCTGTCTCTTTAGTGGACTTGTTCTATCTTCTAAGTGTCCTGCCAATGAAACGCAACCTTTGGCTCGCCTTCCCCACAATATTATCTATGTGGTCTTTCCAACTGAAATTGTTCGTAATTTTTACACCCAGGTACTTAGTTGAATTGGCAGCCTTGAGAATTGTACTATTTATCGAGTAATCGAATTCCAACGGATTTCTTTTGGAACTCATGTGGATCACCTCACACTTTTCGTTATTTAGCGTCAACTGCCACCTGCCACACCATACAACAATCTTTTCTAAATCGCTTTGCAACTGATACTGGTCTTCGGATGACCTTACTAGCCGGTAAATTACAGCATCATCTGCGAGCAACCTAAG
Source organism: Schistocerca serialis cubense (assembly GCF_023864345.2). Classification (NCBI taxonomy): domain Eukaryota; kingdom Metazoa; phylum Arthropoda; class Insecta; order Orthoptera; family Acrididae; genus Schistocerca; species Schistocerca serialis. The sequence continues at coordinate 730,343,081 of NC_064641.1, forward strand.
AGAACTGCTCAGATTGTCACCCAGGTCATTTATATAGATCAGGAACAGCAGAGGTCCCAGGACGCTTCCCTGGGGAAAGCTAGGTGCCGATCACATGTGTCCCATAAATAACGGGCCTATACGTGTTTCATAAATATAACTTGTAATTTCATGCAAAAAAAAAAAGTTTCGTAGAAATTCTAAGTGATATGGTAATGAGAGTAGTTACAGAATGCCACAGAGTAACGGTGGGCGTCGATGGGCAAAGTTCTCAGCCTTCAAAAATCGTTAAAATGGTTTACAAAATGAAGTAATAGAATTAGGGACCAGAAACTGATCCTTGAGTAAAAAACACTGAAGCAGTAACTCGGATGAAAAAGAGATGGGGACGGTCTCCACGCTCAGGAACAGAGCTTAAAATTCCGTCATGATAGTTCCGGTTTTTAGCTTTATATTTATCTGTGTCCCGTGTATATGCACGTCCTAGAAAGTTTGGTTAATAAGTTGAGGGAGCTAGGGACGTGGAGTGAAAGAGCGGCAGGCTGGGGGACGGCTCGGTGAGCAGGCAGCGGCGGCGGCGGCAGCGTCAGCGGCGGCCCGTCTGCGGGCTGGCTGGTCTGGCGAGGCCGGGTCACGGGCGCGCCGGCGCCGGCGGCCGAGGGGCGGGAGGCGGGAGGGGGCCGTCTGGCGGAGCGTCTAGACGGTGCGACAGAGAGCGCGGGCGGCCGCCGCCGTCGCCCCACTTTCCCCTCGCGGCCGTCTGGCGGCGGCAGACACAGCCGCGCTGCCCGCCGCCCAGACACAGCCGCTCGGCGCGCCGCCGCGCACGCCGGTCGATCGCCAGCCCGCTGCTACGGCGCCCACGTCATCGTCCCCCCAAACTCGCTCCGGCGCGGCGGCACCGGCGCTCGAATTTCATTGCAATAGCAACAGTCCTCTGCTCGCAATCTGTAGACAGTAAAGAACTGAACAAGAGTTGCGAATAACCTACGACGACAGGTACATAAATACGCCGCAATGTCCATTATAATTATCCGGGCTGTTATGCCGTGGTCGGTTGATGAATTCTGTCTCGCTAGTAGCGAGCCAGTGGGTGTGTTGGACCTTCCATCGACCTACGGACTCCCTTGGAGATGTCTCCCGCAGTCGGAGACGAAACGTTGGGAATTGAGACAAAATTCATCAACCGACCACGGCATTACAGCCCGGATAATTATAATGGACATGATATTTCCGGCCGTGAGAGTCTACATTTCAGTATCAATACGCCGCAAGTCGGTGTACATTCCACCGGCTGTTAATTCGTCCGAATCTGCTCTCCCGAGAACGTGTTAAGGACCCAAACACTATAATATTCTACAATTAGACGTATTAACCTCATTGACGCAATTGAAATAAAAGTTTTCTGGATATGTTACCCCGTCATAATGTAAAAACTACTGCTGCTGGAGAAAAACCAACGTTTCGGCCACGATTGCAGCGGCCTTGTTCTGGGTCTTCTGCAATCGTTGCCGAAACGTTGGTTTTTCTCCAACAGCAGTAGTTTTTACATTATGACGCGGTACCATACCCAGAAAACTTTCATGTCGACTGCCTCTGGCCGCCCTAGCCTACGCAATTATATCATTGACGCAAGTTTCTTCACAGATGCATCGCTCTATCCCAGAACCCTTCGAACACATTTTAAGCCTCTCATTCACCCTCCCTAACACTGAGTTCACGCTTCAAATCGCGTCCTGGTTGTTGGAGTTATTGTGGTCTTCATTCCGAAGTCTGGTTTCACCCAGCTTTCCATACTACTCTACCCTGTGCAAGCGTCTTCATCTCCGAACAACTACTACAATGCACATCCTTCTGGATGTGCTTACTGTACACATCTCTTGATCTCCCTCTACATTGTTTACTGCCCCACACTTAACTCGAGTACAGAATTGGCGATCCCGTGACGTCTTAGAATGTGTCCTACTAAACCGATCCCTTCTTCTAGTTAGCTTGTTCCACAAATCGTTTTTCATCGCAGTTCTGTTCGGTACCACCTCATTAGTTACGGGATCTACCCATATAATCTTCAGCACTTTTCTGTAGCACCACATTTCAAAAGCTTCTCTTCTCGTCTACACTGTATATAGTCCGCGGCTACACTCCATACAAACGCTTTCAGAAGAGACTCCCTAATACTTTCATCTGTATTGGATGTTAACAAGCCTGCCGGGGTGGGCGATGTGTGATGTCCTTTGGCTAGGTTAGGTTTAAGTAGTTCTAAGTTCTAGGGGACTGATGGCCTCAGAAGTTCAGTCCCATAGTGCTCAGAGCCATTTGCACCATTTTTTTATGTTTCTCTCCTTCATAAACGGTGTTGTTACCATTGTCAGTCTACATTTTAGATCATCTCTACTTCATCATTTATTTTGCTGCCCAAACAACAAAACACATCTACTACTTTACGTGTCTCGTTTCGTAATCTGATTCCCTCAGCATCTCCTGGTTTAATTTGACTACATTCAATTATCTTCGTTTTGCTTTTCTTGATGTTCATGATATCATCCTTTCACGATACGTTCCATTTAGTTCAAGTGCTCTTCCAAGTCCTTTGCTGTCTCTGACAGAATTACAATGTCATCGACAACTCTGAGTTTTTTTATTTTCTCTTCTCGGACTTTAAATTCCTACCCCAAATTATTCTTTTGTTTCCTTTAATGCTTGCTCAGTATATAGTGTGAAAAACATCGGGGATAGGCTACAACCCTGTCTCACTCCCTTCTCAACCACTGCATCCCTTTCATGCCCCTGAACTCTTTATAACTGCCGTCTGGTTCCAAAAATGGTTAAAATGGCTCTGAGCACTATGGGACTTAACATCTGAGGTCATCAGTCCCCTAGAACTTAGAACTACTTAAACCTAACACATCCATGCCCGAGGCAAGATTCGAACCTGAGACCGTAGCGGTCGCACGGTTCCGGACAAGCACCTAGAACCGCTCTGTCACAACGGCCGGCCCGTCTGGTTTCTGTACGAACTGTAAATAGCTTGTCGCTCTCTGTATTTTACCCCTGCCGCCTTTAGAATTTCATAGAGGGTATTCCAGTCAACATTGGCAAAAGTTTTCTCTGTCTACAAATGCAATAAACGTAGCTTTTCCTTTCTTTAACTTATCTTCTATGAGAAGTCGTAGGGTCAGTATTGCCTTGTGTGTTCCTACATTTCTCGAGAATCTAAACTAATGTTACCAAGGTCGACTTCTAAAAGTTTTGCCATTCTCCTGTAAGGAATTTGTGTTAGTACTTTGCAATTGTGACTTATTAAACTAATGGTTCCGTAACATTCACAACTGTCGGTACCTGCTTTGGAATTAGAATTATTATATTCTCTTCGAAGTCTGAGGACATTTAACCCCCCTCATACATCTTGCACACCAAATGGAAGAGTTTTGTCATGGCTGGCTCTCACAAGGCCGCCAGTAGTTCTGACGGAATATTGCCTACTCCCGGGGCCTTGTTTCGATTTAGGTCTTTCAGTGCTCTGTCATATTCCTCTAGCAGTATCGTATCTTTCACCTCATCTTCATCTAAATCCTCTTCCATTTCTATAATATTGCCTTCAAGCCATCTCCTTTTTATAGACGCCTATATACTCCCTCCACCTTTTAGCTTTTCGTCTTTTGCTTAGTATTACCCTTAAATACTTATACTGAGGGTCTTGGACAAAAATATGGGTAAATCACGAGAAATGAATGCTTGAACGTAAATACAGATGCTAACCGAGGCTGAAAGTTGAGTTGTTGTACATCACCACGAACAGCACGTGTGCAGTGTCCTCAGTTACGTTTGAATGGTCAGTCGCGATTAGAACAGAGTTCCGTGTAGCTGTGAGTGCATTATGTCGGAGCTAAGTGAATTCGAGAACAGACAAATTGTTGGCGCTCGTATGGTGGGTGTTTCCGTAACCAAAGTAGCGGAAGTATTTGCTGTTTCAAAAAACACCGTATCCAAGATGTACACCGCATACAGAGGAAGCGGGAAAAAAATCATTCGCTAAGTCACAACACGGTCGAAAGTTTGTGACGAGTTATCGTGGCGGACGCTTATTGACGAGGATTGCGACGTAAAATAAGAAGCCTCAAAATTTTCTGTGGAACTGTCGCCATCGTGAACACTTTAGGCACCAAAACAACACGAAGGGAGTCCCATAAGCAGGGGATTACAAGGCCAGCTGGAATTTTAATTCATCGGTGGTACAAAAGCCCGTAGCAGGAAAACGTGGTGCCAGAGTCATAAACCCTGGACTATGGAACAATGGAAGGACCTTATTTTGTCGAATTATTCTTGTTTGACACTGTTTCCCACGTCTGGCAGTGTTTAAATTTCACCATTTTGCAGGAAAATTGGTATAAAATTCCCTTGAAAACCGCACAAAACCTATATTTATGCGTTCCGGTACGACTGGAAAACGTTTTGAATGCCAAGGGTTTGCCTACGGTGTATTAGGCTTAGTAACGCGTTTTCAGTGTTTCCATATTTTTGTCCACCCCTGCACGTGTCATACTCAATATGATTAGAATAGACTACTGTTCATTCTCTAGATCCATAGTGAAGAAACCCTCCAAAACGTAGAAATTGCAAGAAAACAAGAATTCACAACACGTAATAACAAATAATATAGCCGGCCGTAGTGGCCGTGCGGTTAAAGGCGCTGCAGTCTGGAACCGCAAGACCGCTACGGTCGCGGGTTCGAATCCTGCCTCGGGCATGGATGTTTGTGATGTCCTTAGGTTAGTTAGGTTTAACTAGTTCTAAGTTCTAGGGGACTAATGACCTCAGCAGTTGAGTCCCATAGTGCTCAGAGCCATTTGAACCATTTGAGCCAAATAATACACTCCTGGAAATGGAAAAAAGAACACATTGACACCGGTGTGTCAGACCCACCATACTTGCTCCGGACACTGCGAGAGGGCTGTACAAGCAATGATCACACGCACGGCACAGCGGACACACCAGGAACCGCGGTGTTGGCCGTCGAATAGCGCTAGCTGCGCAGCATTTGTGCACCGCCGCCGTCAGTGTCAGCCAGTTTGCCGTGGCATACGGAGCTCCATCGCAGTCTTTAACACTGGTAGCATGCCGCGACAGCGTGGACGTGAACCGTATGTGCAGTTGACGGACTTTGAGCGAGGGCGTATACTGGGCATGCGGGAGGCCGGATGGACGTACCGCCGAATTGCTCAACACGTGGGGCGTGAGGTCTCCACAGTACATCGATGTTGTCGCCAGTGGTCGGCGGAAGGTGCACGTGCCCGTCGACCTGGGACCGGACCGCAGCGACGCACGGATGCACGCCAAGACCGTAGGATCCTACGCAGTGCCGTAGGGGACCGCACCGCCACTTCCCAGCAAATTAGGGACACTGTTGCTCCTGGGGTATCGGCGAGGACCATTCGCAACCGTCTCCATGAAGCTGGGCTACGGTCCCGCACACCGTTAGGCCTTCTTCCGCTCACGCCCCAACATCGTGCAGCCCGCCTCCAGTGGTGTCGCGACAGGCGTGAATGGAGGGACGAATGGAGACGTGTCGTCTTCAGCGATGAGAGTCGCTTCTGCCTTGGTGCCAATGATGGTCGTATGCGTGTTTGGCGCCGTGCAGGTGAGCGCCACAATCAGGACTGCATACGACCGAGGCACACAGGGCCAACACCCGGCATCATGGTGTGGGGAGCGATCTCCTACACTGGCCGTACACCACTGGTGATCGTCGAGGGGACACTGAATAGTGCACGGTACATCCAAACCGTCATCGAACCCATCGTTCTACCATTCCTAGACCGGCAAGGGAACTTGCTGTTCCAACAGGACAATGCACGTCCGCATGTATCCCGTGCCACCCAACGTGCTCTAGAAGGTGTAAGTCAACTACCCTGGCCAGCAAGATCTCCGGATCTGTCCCCCATTGAGCATGTTTGGGACTGGATGAAGCGTCGTCTCACGCGGTCTGCACGTCCAGCACGAACGCTGGTGCAACTGAGGCGCCAGGTGGAAATGGCATGGCAAGCCGTTCCACAGGACTACATCCAGCATCTCTACGATCGTCTCCATGGGAGAATAGCAGCCTGCATTGCTGCGAAAGGTGGATATACACTGTACTAGTGCCGACATTGTGCATGCTCTGTTGCCTGTGTCTATGTGCCTGTGGTTCTGTCAGTGTGATCATGTGATGTATCTGACCCCAGGAATGTGTCAATAAAGTTTCCCCTTCCTGGGACAATGAATTCACGGTGTTCTTATTTCAATTTCCAGGAGTGTATATCCGACAGAGCCCTAGCGAAAAGGTCCTCATGAAAACTCAAACATATTTTCAGTTAGAAAGTAAATAAAACATGTGAACCTACAATTCAGTGAGTTGCATATGACAGGAGAAATATAGTTAGGACCATGTACCCTACGCGACTTGGTCTGTGAAGTATACGTGTAGAGGTTGAGTGGGGAAAGATAGGGAACGAAATCGGTCTTGGCCTTTAAGTCAAACTATCCCAGCTTTCGACTTAAGGAAATGACGGCAGACCTAAATGGGAATGCCGGGACGGGATTTGATCCGACGTCCTCCATTTGGCTCATCACACAGCCGCTTCGCTCGGTGTGGATGTTCAAAAGTAAAATCAGGTGTGTCCCGAGGAAGCGTGATAGGACTTCTTATGTCGCCAGTAAATGGATTTTCACGTAGAGTCAGTAACACAACAAGTTCGCTAGCTGGCGATGCTGTTATCTATGATAGTATGATAGTAAGAAGATGTGGAAGGGATAGACTTTCCGCTCCGGATGCGAAGTCAAGCCCAAGATCTCCCGTATTCAGGGGGGAACAGGGGCAGATGCAGCACTCCTGCATCCCCACTCCAGCCAAGGTCCTGGAGGAGTTGGTTTGCCATAACAGATTAGTTATGGAGCGACGTGGTGTATCTGTGAACATTGATGACTGTGATGTGCGGTGGAGTGTTCGTTTTCTTTTTTTTTTTTTTTTTTTTTCTTGTTATGGGTGTAGAGAAAGTTGAATGGTTGATTTTGGGGGAGGAGACCAAACAGCGAAGTCATCGATCCCATCTGATTGGGGAGAATGGGGAAGAAACTCGGCCGTGCCCTTTCGAAGGAACCATCCTGGCATTTGCCTGAAGCAATTTAGGGAAATCATGGAAAACCTAAATCACGATGGCCGGAAGAGTGTTTGAACCGTCGTCCTCCTGAATGCGAGGCCAGTGTGCTAATCACTGCGCCACCTCGCTCTGTAAAAGTAGAAGGTTTGAAAATTAAATAACGTAGGGGTTTATCAGCACAGTAATTCATTAATTTTTCAAAGGGGACGTTTCATATGGGGACCCTGCCATATTTATTTTGAAAGAGGATACGAACAAAACAGTAGGGTTTTGGGAGAACAGGGTTAGATAAGATTTTTTTTTTGGCAGGAGGAAATGTTGAAATAAGAGGGAAGATCTATGGAATGAAGTTTTGGGTTGGACTGCAGTACCAGACGTCTCACTGAAAACAAACCTTGTCCTTTCCTTTTGTGTTATTCCGCTATGTGTTTGTGTACCCTTGTGTATTTGTGCTCTTCCTGTCTTTATGTGTTTATCTGATAAGAGTTATGTTGCAGAATTTTTCTAATAATATGTTATTTACTTTGTAAAGATGTTTAGACATTATTAATTCTGTTCTCTTTCAATGCTCATGTGTGAAATTAATGTTTCGATAACCATTCTCATTATTTTATTTATTTACTTTAGTCATAATTCCTGTAACACTGATGTACATGTTTATTTCTATTCTTTTGTAAAGCCTGTATTACTACAAATGTTATCTGTACTATTATGTTCTTTAATGATGTATTTTGTACCTTTGTAATTGTATTCTTATGTTGTAAATTTATAATTGTATAGACACCAGTTCTTCAAATTAAGTTTCACTTCAGTGCACACGTTTCTGTTGGTCATAGTATATGCACAATATGTGAGAAGTTGGGACTGTTAGTGTTTGCACGTGTGTTAATAATTCAGCAGGGGACTGGATAACACCATTGCTGGTTGTAAGGACAATTCCAAAAACTTTGTGAGTGCACAAGTGGTGGTTTATGGACTTGCTATATTGTCCGCAAGACTCTTCAATGGTGATTGTGGACCTGCACAGTCGCAACAGATGGCTGCTGGCCGTCTCTACAAGGACTACAGTGGGTCTGCATCTTTGATGGCCCACCAGTACCATTATTTCTACAAGGACTGCAGTGGGTCTGCACCTCTGGTGGCTCACCAATACCGTAATCTCTAACAGGACTACAGTGGTCTGCTCTGTGATGACCTACTATCAATATTCTTAAAAACTTCGACTGATTCTGCTGTGGGTTTGCTCTGTGGCCCATACCTGTCTGCATGCCAAGAGTCAGCATTATCTTTCTGTTGGAAGGACAACACTACTTCTTCAAGACTGCATGGAAATCCACTACTTCCGTGTGCATTTTCTTTTACTGCTCAGACTTTGTGCATAAAATTGTAATTAATACTGTGATGAATGGTCAGGACAGTCTTTATGGACTGTGAGAAAATTTTAGCTTTGGACCAATATTGTATCAATAAGTGTGTGCATTTGATTTCTTTGTTATTGTAATTATGAAAAAAATTTTCAAATCTGTATTGGCCACTGCCAAACAATTTGTAAAATTTTTTGTGGGGAGCATGGGGGCTATGTAAGTAGGCTGTTTAGGTTTTTATGTTGGTGACGCCATGTAGCGCTCTATATGAAAATCACTGACTGTGCTGTGTGCAGCCTGTGGCTGGTTTGCATTGTTGGAATTTGCTACTGTAGTGTTGGGCAGTTGGATGTCATCAGCGCGTAGCGTTGCGCAGTCAGAGATGAGCCACCAGCAGTGGTGGATGTGGGGAGAGAGATGGCAGAACTTTAAGAGCGGACGATCTGGACGTGTGTCCGCTAGAAAGAGTAAATTTGTAATACTGGATATCATGAACTTATATATATTATTACTTTTGAACTCTATTAAGGTAAATACATTGTTTGTTCTCTATCAAAATCTTTCATTTGCTAACTATGCCTATCAGTAGTTAGTCGCTTCAGTAGTTAGAATCTTTTATTTAGCTGGCAGTATTGGCGCTAGCTGTATTGCAGTAGTTCGAGTAACGAAGATTTTTGTGAAGTAAGAATTCATGAAAGGTATTAGTCCAGTCAAATAGTAGATACACCTTGCAAAAGGTGGGGTAGAAGAGTTTATTTTTTCAACTCGTTCATATGGTTGGAAAGATTAGAAAACCGAGTTTTGCCAACAAAATTTCGCTTGGGAAAACTTTCTGCAGTCAAAAAACTTCGAAAATTTCGGACTTTTTTCAGTTTTTTCAAATTATCTCAGTTTCATTTGCTCCTATCGCTTTAACGTCTATTTTCTTTTTTAAAGAGCACAAAATTCTCTACAAATTTGATTCTTACCAATTTTTTTCTACTCCAAATATCTAAGGGGCTACAGCGCCTCAAAAAATACCAATTTTTCAAATTCTGAGCATAGTGGCAAGATACCTTATTTTTGAACACTATTTTTTCAGTTTCTGTTTGTATAGTATAAATATATTATACATCATGTTATAAGTTGGAATTTACCACCTCGTTTCCAGGTATTCAATTTCTCTGTATGCAACATGAGGATTGCTGGGCACCCAACTATTGTGATTCTTACATCACTATCTGAAGTTCACTATGGGCCACCTCAGCCCTGGTATTTGTAAAACCATAAATATAAAAATACATCATTAAGAGACATAAACACACACACACACACACACACACACACACACACACACACACATACACACGCACACAAAATAAATTGTCTCAGGAAACTGAACTATTATTAGCTGCAATAGGCAACCTAATTAGGTAGGTAATTATTCTTGTGTATAAAAGCCACACAGTTGACATTAAAAATAACTAGCTTTATTACAATTAAAATGCATTGTCAGTTACTAAAAAATGTTGACAGTTCTGGTTGTGTAATACTTGTAATATTGCACTTAAGCGCACTTGAGACAGATATGAGCATCACTTCCAACGTTTTGATGGGCCAGGTTCCTCAGTGTCACCAAAAATACTTTGAGTTACGAATTCAGGGTCTGTACATAGAGTTGATCTCAGATTGACCTCTTCTTTAAACAGCGAGTCAGCCTCAGCAAGTTCGTTGGTTTCGTCAGCGATTTCCTCAACATCCTCCATAACATCTTTTTCACTGTCTTCACATAAAAATTTTGGCACGTTTTCACAGTTGACCCCAATACATTTCTTGCAAATTGAAGAACATTTCAAACCCACTTTTCTGCAGGAACACGCTCCGCCACAGTTCAACTTGCAAGCGCATGAAACAATGTGAAGAAGTGCTTCAGGTGCTGGATCTTGGCTCATTATAACGGGTATTGGACCGTGGTCACTGTGATTGCAGCCCCATTTCTCAGGAGGTTCCCAGTTTCCCATCCACCTTCGGACTTGTTGGTAAGTCCGCAACGAATGATGTTGTGCAGCATCTTGTGTAGGTGGCAACCGTGCAAGATTCAGTTTGCTTTTTGTGGCAGACTTGGCGAATAGCTGGTACCGCAAATGGTCTAGTGTGTGGGAACTGCTGACACCTCCACTATACAATGCTATGGTAACCTGTTCTCCTGCGGTTATTATTTTTTCACGGGTAGCATGTGGTTTATTGAACGTGCAAAGCGCTGAGGTTAGATGTTCATTTTTCGTAACAATATTGCAGCACTTAATTTTTCCTTGACCAAAAAAAGCAGATGTTGTATCACATCCCCTAAAGGCGTGAGTGAACAGAATGTATTCACTGTCAAACTTGTAAGATGCAGTGGAAAACCACTTGTCTTCTGCATTTCCTCTTCCTGGCTTTAAGAAAAATAAGTTTTCAATGCCTTGCCCCAAACCGGTAATGAGCACAAGCAGGTCAACATCTTCTCCTACAATGACAACACTTCCAAAATCTGTGGTTCTTGAAATGGCAGATGTTACAATTATAACGTCAGCATCTTCTTGTGCCTAGTGCACTTCAATTCTACACTCCAGAAATTCCATTTTAAGAAGTGTGATCAAAAGCATCTTGTTTCGTTCATTGTACAAGAACTTGTCCTGAGGGACTTGGTTCACCATCTCTGATTCAACCACAACGTCAACCGAAGAATGTTGTTTGGACCTACAAATCCTCTCAGCACTCTTTGTGCTACATTTGTCTCCCTCACATGGATACCCATCAAATACAATAGCTAATTGAGATCCAAAATGACGTTGCAGGTAAGAAACACAGCTTTGGGCTACTGACTTGAAGCAAACATTTCGAGTCCAAGTCAGTTTGTGGATAAGGTACCCTCCATCAATGACAAAAAATTTACTCGGTCCACCTGACTTCACATCTTCGACTGGAACGAAGGCATTGTAGAATGAAGATTTTGTTCCTTTTCGCATGCCTTTTTCTGAGAATAGGGACATTGGGTGAGGAGCAAGTTCATATTTCAGAAAGGCTTTTAACTCTTCTTCACTTTGTTTCATTAAACAAATCCTTTGGAAAAGAGTTGAAGGATCAACAGGAGTAATTTTAGTGCTCCCAGCTTTTACAGAATTGAACGCAGAAAGGAGAGTCACAACTTTATCTTTTCTACAGAACTTTACATCGTGGAAATTGTCACCAACTATTCTTTGATCGAAATTTGAAAAATTGGTATTTTTTGACGCGCTGTAGCGCCTTAGATACTCGGAGTAGAAAAAAATGGTAAGAATAAAATTTGTAGAGAATTTTGTGCTCTTTAAAAAAGAAAATAGACGTCAAAGCGATAGGAGCAAATGAAACTGAGATATTTTGAAAAAACTGAAAAAAGTCCGAAATTTTCGAAGTTTTTTGACTGCAGAAAGTTTTCCCAAGAGAAATTTTGTTGGCAAAACTTGGTTTCATAACCTTTCCAACAATATGAACGAGTTAAAAAAATAAAATTTTCTACCCCACCTTTTGCAAGGTACAGGCTTTTCTTCTGACAGTTTCACTGGACTATATATGTTATTGTTAGTCAGGGCCATTCTTTTGTAGGGATTACTGAAAATCAGATTGCGTTGCACTAAAAATATTGTGTGTCAGTTTAGTGAATGTCTGAGTACGTTCAGTTTTGCTCAGCTGTTTTAAAATTAAATATCGTAGGGGTTTATCAGCACAGTAATTGATTAATTTTTCTAAGGGACGTTTCACCCGTTGCCGGCATATATTCTGCTCCTCTTGAATAGCATGAATAGTACCAAGGGCGTCGGTGAGCTTATCCACATCCGCTTGTCTCGAAACGCAGCAGAGAGGTTTGACATTGAATGCAGGTCATTGGCGCAAAGAATTGTGATTAGGAACTTTACTCCTCCACCTCTGATCGCCTTTCCGGTAAAATACTGGTAGCGAAAATCTGCCACCACCGGGATTCGAGCTGGCTCACCACCACCGGGTGCCATCGCACAGGTGTTCGTTAGCGAGTGCGGCTACGAAGGTGGATGTGTATACGATGGTTGTCTTCAAATACAGATATGCGCAGGATAATACCAACAACAAAGAGAATGATTCACACATTAACTCATGAACAGAATAGTAGAGCCCGCACGTAGTTTACATATCCACGGATACTATTAAGAATCAGTATGAAGTAAGACCTACAATATCATATCAGTGGTAGGAAAGATGAAAGGAGGACAGATTTAAAATTTCCTTACTCTCTGTGCTGATTATGACTCTGGCGTAGTATATTGTCGCACTGAAATGGCACTAATTAATTTTAAATAAGATTCGATATTGTATGTCAATGTTTTATTTATGCAACATGTACTAGATTAAGTTTGTCTGTATCGTGTAATTTCTGTTTGAAGTATTTGCTGGGCTTCGTGTGGTGTTATGGGCCCAGCGACCGACGTCTAACGTCAGCACGGGTGTAAAATGGTTCAAATGGCTCTGAGCACTATGGGACACAACATCTTAGGTCATAAGTCCCCTAGAACTTAGAACTACTTAAAGCTAACTAACCTAAGGACATCACACACACCCATGCCCGAGGCAAGATTCGAACCTGCGACCGTAGCACTCCCGCGGTTCCGGACTGCAGCGCCAGAACCGCACGGCCACCCCGACCGGCAGCACGGTTGTAGCAGAGACACCTCAACGCCGTATGTCGCTCCAAGAAATACTTCTAACAGCAGTCTTCCTTGCATAAAAATTGACGCAGATGTATAAAAAAGAATGTCAGTCGTTTGACTTGATTTCAGTACGTTGCATGAAATGCAGAAGTACAGCAAACTGCTACTCTTAAGTCTGTGACTACTCATACAAGTAGTCCTGAGCAACATATGTACAGTTACGTTCTGAAGAACGAAGACGAGAATTTTACACGGCCAGAAACTGTCTCATTTTATCCTCGAAAGGTCGCACAGTGGTACGGTATTGCGCTCGCGTTCGGGAAGAGGCGGTTTAAATCCCCGTCCAGCCGTCCAGATTTAGATATTTCTTGACTTCCCTAAAGAGATTAAAGAGAGTGCAGAGATGGTTCCTTCTTTGGAAGGGTGCGATCATTTTTCTGCCACAGCCTTACCAATTAGAGCTTGTGCGCTGTCTCTAATGACATCACCGCTGACGGGACGTTATCACTAATCTCCTTCCCTTTTCTTTTTCTTCTTGAAGTGAGCGTGACAGGAAACATCAACTGAACCCAGAGACATGCTCCCAGGCCCGTAACAGGCCTGCGTAGCACGTACGAAAGTGTGTCACAGATCCTTACGTAACTAACGCGGGAATTTTTCGAGGCAAGGTGAAGTTATTCTCGCAAAACCCTGTTGGCTAAATCGAACGGAACAGGTGACTGTGTGACAGTTATGATGCCTCCTTTGCATACCTCGCTCAGGGATTTTAGTGCAAGAGGGATTAGATCCTGTACCGAAGCATCTGCATAATTTTCCCCATCCTATACAAACAAATGAAACAGGACAAAACAGTCGTCAACATTGGTATGAAATACTCTGTCATATGTGTACAATAGCTTTCGAATTATACAGTAGCGCTCAAAAATATTTTGTAGAAAGCATTAGTTAGAATTATATAAAGGTAAGTGAGTAAAAGAAAAGCTTCCAAGTAGATAATTTAAAAGACTGTAATTATAATCCATTTAGTACAAATATAAATTTGTTTCGAACAAATTTATCTTACATCAAAACAGAAATAACAATTTTTCTGATCCAAAAATAATTTGTAGGTCTAAGTATGTAAGAAACTAAAAAAATTGGAATCTGAAGAACAAATCAGTATTTCGTTGCATTCCAATGGGGTCTGATGAGAACTGCATATCTGTTTGGCACTGAATCCTCAAACGTTTGTAATAGGTCAAGTGAGATTTTAGTACCATAATGCAGCAGCAAAATTGTCGTCGTCTGAGAAGTATATGCGACGAACACGCCGATCCAGTGCATAGCAGAGGTCTTCAGTTGGGTTTAGATTCGGGCTCTGGCTTGGTCGCTACGGAACTTTTATTTTTTATCTGAAAATACGTTTTTTTAAACGGCGCCGACCGGAGTGGCCGAGCGTTTCTAGGCACTACAGTCTGGAACCGGCGACCGCTACGGTCGCAGGTTCAAATCCTGCTTCGAGCGTGGATGTGTGTGATGTCCTTAGGTTTCAGTAGTTCTAAGTTCTAGGGGACTGATGGCCTCAGAAATTAAGTCGCATAGTGCTCAGAGCCATTTGAACCATTTTGAACGGCCGAAAGTGTGTTTTTAGTCATTGTCCCGCTGAGACAATAACGTGTCATATTCTTTCTCCCGAGTGGAACCATATTCTTTCCTAAAATGTCGCTGTACAGGAAACGATCCAATTTGCCTTCCATTTGAACTGGAGGACCAACCCCACGTTTAGAAAAACATCCCCATACCATTACGCTACCACCACTGTACTTAATAATCAGTACCTGGTAGTTTTTGTTGTCCCTTTGGTGTTTTGATTGACACACATACTGCGCACCATCAGAAGAAAATAAGTTAAATTTGCTATCGTTGTTGTGTTGTTGTTGTTGTTGTTGTTGTGGTCTTCAGTCCAGGGCCTGGTTTGATGCAGCTCTCCATGCTACTCTACCCTGTGCAAGCTTCTTCATCCCCCAGTACCTGCTGCAACCTACATCCTTCTGCATCTGTTTAGTGTATTCATCTCTTGGTCTCCCTCTACGATTTTTACCCTCCACGCGGCCCTCCAGTACTAAATTGGCGATCCCTTGATGCCTCAGAACAAGTCCTACCAACCGATCCCTTCTTCTAGTGAAGTTGTGCCACACATTCCACTTCTCCCCTGTTCTGATCAATACTTCCCCATTAGTTATGTGGTCTATCTATCTAATCTTCAGCATTCTTCTGAAGCACCACATTTCGAAAGCTTCTTTTCTTGTCTAAACTATTTATCGTCCATGTTTCACTTCAGTGCATGGCTACACTCCACACAAATACTTTCAGGAACGACTTCCTGACATTTATATTTATACTCGATGTTAACAAATTTCTCTTCTTCAGAAACGCTTTCCTTGCCATTGCCAGTCTACATTTTATATACTCTCTACTACCACCATCGTCAGTTATTTAGCTCCCCAAATAGCAAAATTCATTTACTACTTTAAGTGTCTCATTTCCTAATCTAATTCCCTCAGCATCACCTGATTTAATTAGACTACATTCCATTATCCACGTTTTGCTTTACTATCATCACTCCACAAAACATGATACCAGTCTGTAGCATTTCAAGTTTGATGCTTCTTTGCAAATTCTGTCCTGGCCTTCCTATTTTTTGGTTTATGTGACGGTCGTCTAGCACTTACATCACGTGCTTCTAGGTGACGTTTTACAGCAGAGACCTGTAAGTGCAGTCCATGAGGGTGCTTCAGATCATCTCCAATTTGTCAAGCCGATTTTCTTGTATCAGCAGGCGGCTGCTTACAAATCATTCTGTCTTCCATCCTTGTTGTTTTTCAAGGACGACCTGATCTTGGCTCATTTTTTGCTGTTCCTTCCTGGTTTGCCGTCGCCTCCACGCACTTATTACTTGTTGTGATATGGCATAGTTTCTAACAACGCTGGACTGCGGCTTTTCCTTCTCAAAAGCATGCAAAACAGTTAGTCTTACATCAAACGAGTATTCTTTGTGTTTTGGCGTACTTTTAGTTGTCTCTACAACAAAAATAAACACTGTCTGAGCGCCGAAGTGACAATAGTTAACGAATAGTGTACCACAAAAGCAATTTACAAAATACGAACTATAGGAATACATTCTTACAATGTTACTGTATGATCTTGCTTGTAGACATGTGACTAACCACAGCGGCGTGAAGTTCTTGATGGAGTGACAGAGTTATATGCATTGCTCTGTTGTGAGTGCATGCAAACAGCATTGATAACACAACACTGTAACTACAAAATATTGTTCAAGGCTGTGTGTGTACATCGACGTGGGCATAATAACGAGTTGGCGCACCTTTGGAATGCAATACAGCAGTGATAAATGTCCACAGAGGCAAATTCAGGCACGCAAGGAGAATGAGACAGAAGATCACAACCTACTTTATCAATAGCTTCCAACCCCAATTATGCCGTATGAGGCAGAGCTCTTAGAGGAGAACCATTCTCCTCCAACCCGGAGATTTCCTCTTCTATAGGGGCTTGACTATGTTGTCAGTGATGCCTTTTTAGTATGGGCTCTTCACAGTGCGTTTCCCCTCCAGAAATAACAGAAAATCGGGCCTCGCTGATGGTTGCGCGTTATATTTCTTCCAGACAGGCGATTCATTGTTTCCGCTGCATGCTTTGATGCTCCTCATTCTCCTCGCAAGCCTGAGTTTGCACCTTCGGACATTTATCTGTCTAGTCCGGTGAAAGAAGCAGTGCGTGGCGTGAAATGGCAGGGCGCTGTGGTCGAGCGGTTCTAGGCGCTTCATTCTGGAACCGCGCGCCCGCTCCGGTCGCAGGTTCGAATCCTGCCTCGGGCATGGAAGTGTGTGATGTCCTTAGGTTAGTTAGGTTTAAGTAGTTTTAAGTTCCAGGCGACTGATGACCTCAGATATTAAGTCCCGTAGTGCTCAGAGCCATATGAACCATTTGAACTATTTGGCATGAAATGATATATCCAAACAACTGACCCCTAATGTGAGGAAACTGCGTAACCTGTGCGTACATCTCTGGTGTATCTGGTGCCAAAAACCGCCAGAAACCTACCAAGGACTTTGCGAATTCATGTTATGCTGAATCGCGGCTGTATTGCATTCGAAAGGTGCGCCAACTCGCAATTATGCCCACACCAATGTACCATTTACGCCTACACATACAGCCTTCTACAATATTTTGTAGTTGCAGTGTTGTGTTATCATTACTGTTTGCATGCAATCACATCAGAGCAATGCATGTAACTGTGTCACTCCATCAAGCCACGTTGTAGCAGATTATCATAGATAATATCACATCATCTGAGGATTTACGAACTTCCAGCACTGAGGAGTAATTGCAGGACAACAACTTGTGTTAATCAGTACAACGGAAAAGCACCCAGAGCTGTAAATTTCACTTTTTATTTACTTGATGGCTAGTTTCGGATCGGGACATATTCTCAAATCATCCTACCGGACAGAAAACGAAAATTACAATTACGTACAATACAGCTATGAGTTTAATTATTTGGCAACAGCTGTATTGTACATGACTAGCCACATGCCCACTTACCGGCAGACTTATCACTTTCGTGATAATGTTGGCTTTGTCTTTTCCTTAGATTTCAGTACTTACTGCTTAGTGGGAATTCGTTACGGTATATTACATTAGATTCATAGTCTCATTCATTAGAAATGTTCTATTAAATAAGCTGCATCTTATGCCTTTGTGATCGATAAATTGCACCGATGTGTTTTATATTCTCCTATCATTAGTAGAATTGTAATATGATGATACAGATAGTCATGGGGTTGACCTCCAATAAGTGGTATATGTTTTACTCGTGTAAGACAGCATGTAATCAAATGTTTTATCTTCAGTCTGTACTCGTCAGTGTATGACTGTAATATTTTTCTCCAGTTGCTTTTAGGGGCATTGCATTAGCATTGTACCATGATTATCTATGCATAATATGAAATATTGACCTCCATTCAGAAGGTTCATTTTTTCGATTGTATGACACTCCTGGAAATTGAAATAAGAACACCGTGAATTCATTGTCCCAGGAAGGGGAAACTTTATTGACACATTCCTGGGGTCAGATACATCACATGATCACACTGACAGAACCACAGGCACATAGACACAGGCAACAGAGCATGCACAATGTCCGTACTAGTACAGTGTATATCCACCTTTCGCAGCAATGCAGGCTGCTATTCTCCCATGGAGACGATCGTAGAGATGCTGGATGCAGTCCTGTGGAACGGCTTGCCATGCCATTTCCACCTGGCGCCTCAGTTGGACCAGCGTTCGTGCTGGACGTGCAGACCGCGTGAGACGACGCTTCATCCAGTCCCAAACATGCTCAATGGGGGACAGATCCGGAGATCTTGCTGGCCAGGGTAGTTGACTTACACCTTCTAGAGCACGTTGGGTGGCACAGGATACATGCGGACGTGCATTGTCCTGTTGGAACAGCAAGTTCCCTTGCCGATCTAGGAATGGTAGAACGATGGGTTCGATGACGGTTTGGATGTACCGTGCACTATTCAGTGTCCCCTCGACGATCACCAGTGGTGTACGGCCAGTGTAGGAGATCGCTCCCCACACCATGATGCCGGGTGTTGGCCCTGTGTGCCTCGGTCGTATGCAGTCCTGATTGTGGCGCTCACCTGCACGGCGCCAAACACGCATACGACCATCATTGGCACCAAGGCAGAAGCGACTCTCATCGCTGAAGACGACACGTCTCCATTCGTCCCTCCATTCACGCCTGTCGCGACACCACTGGAGGCGGGCTGCACGATGTTGGGGCGTGAGCGGAAGACGGCCTAACGGTGTGCGGGACCGTAGCCCAGCTTCATGGAGACGGTTGCGAATGGTCCTCGCCGATACCCCAGGAGCAACAGTGTCCCTAATTTGCTGGGAAGTGGCGGTGCGGTCCCCTACGGCACTGCGTAGGATCCTACGGTCTTGGCGTGCATCCGTGCGTCGCTGCGGTCCGGTCCCAGGTCGACGGGCACGTGCACCTTCCGCCGACCACTGGCGACAACATCGATGTACTGTGGAGGCCTCACGCCCCACGTGTTGAGCAATTCGGCGGTACGTCCACCCGGCCTCCCGCATGCCCACTATACGCCCTCGCTCGAAGTCCGTCAACTGCACATACGGTTCACGTCCACGCTGTCACGGTATGCTACCAGTGTTAAAGACTGCGATGGAGCTCCGTATGCCACGGCAAACTGGCTGACACTGACGGCGGCGGTGCACAAATGCTGCGCAGCTAGCGCCATTCGACGGCCAACACCGCCGTTCCTGGTGTGTCCGCTGTGCCGTGCGTGTGATCATTGCTTGTACAGCCCTCTCGCAGTGTCCAGGGCAAGTATGGTGGGTCTGACACACCAGTGTCAATGTGTTCTTTTTTCCATTTCCAGGAGTGTATATACCTTGCTCACTAGTTTAAGTTAATATGGTATACAACTGTTCTCTTATTTTATTCCTTAATTTATCTGTAACTTTATGTAACTTCCTGACTGGTCGGTAATTGTTATGTTAGTACATACTACCACAGTATATAAGACTTGCACCTAGCCCCCTTTTTTGGATACCTATTTCATACTAATACCATTGTTGTTTGTGTCCAGGGCCTGAAGATGGCGTCATAAATCGCCAAAACTGGTATCCAAATAAAATAAGTTTGGAAACTAGACGGCTGAAAGGTATTTAATTTGTGATCCTGTATCGAACAGCCAAGATACAAAAAAATGGCTCTGAGCACTATGGGACTCAACTGCTGAGGTCATTAGTCCCCTAGAACTTAGAACTAGTTAAACCTAACTAACCTAAGGACATCACAAACATCCATGCCCGAGGCAGGATTCGAACCTGCGACCGTAGCGGTCTTGCGGTTCCAGACTGTAGCGCCTTTAACCGCACGGCCACTTCGGCCGGCCAGCCAAGATCCGCAACCATCTCTGAAAAGATGGACATACAGGGAGCTTTTGGTTTCCTGTCCTGCAGGACGATTTGAAAACGGGTCCCGATCAGAAATTAGTCATCGAGTAAATGAAAAGCAAAATTTGCAACTTCGGCTGTTTTCCGTTATATTAATCTGACGATTGTTGAAAGTTACCATGATGCACTATGTCCATACCTTGCCAGATGTGCTATGTATGTAGTAAGCGTGTCAGCTGCAAGTCAGGTACAGCAATTGTTAATTAAAAAAGGTATTTAAGTGATATTACTGCTCTTCCCTTAGATGAAGTACGTTTAAAAAAAAAACTTTCACTTCTACACAAATGAAGATAGAAAATGGGATGAGCTTTAACGCAGGTTTAGCACTACAAAGTTCCTATTTTTTAAATGTATCATCCGATACTACAAGGGTGTATATGTTACGTACATACACAACATACAACGATGGGGTAGTTTTCATGACGGGCATACGAAAAGTAAGCTCCGCACGTCAACCCACACTAAGACCAGCGCAAGCAGAGTGGCTAATTGTCAGAACAGAGAACGTGGCCTGGGTTCCTCGCAGACACAGTTAAGCTGCGGAACGTAAAACAGATGCGCCACAGTGTGGGAGTAAACTGGAGCAGCAACTGAAACGTATTATAAAGCCGAAGTACGCGAAATTGTACGATTCTCGTCCGAAAAACTTCGAAACTGCACAAAAATTTACAGTGAAATTCTGGCGGGAAACAGATCGAATGCAACATCGCGTCCAGCTGTAGTGAAGTGGTGGTAATGTTGTTTGTGAAGGAAGGGCACCGATATCGACCACACACACAGGCAACCAAGGAACTAATTCGTTGCAATCGCAGATTTTTTGACCATGAGGACATACACACAGCGGTATTCGGTTTCTATCGTCGAGGAACTGAACGTTCGACCATTGTTCAGAGAGTCTTGGTGAGTATCTTGAAAAATAGTCTCATGTTTCTGTGTGACTTTGATGTGTAGTGTAGCATTCAATAAATTTTACTTGGCCTACCATGTAACGTTCTTTAAAAAAATTACACTTAAAATGTAGCTTTCCTTAATATTTTTGTGTAATACTTTGAATGATTGCCTGAACTGAGAATGCATACAAAACTGGAGTTATCGCGTAGCCTGTTGTAACTGCAAGTGGTGTACTTACCCTGTGTTATTGTTAGCAAAAACTTTATACGAACTGATTGGGCAATGAAACTCCCAATAGCAATAAAGAAATATAGTGACTGCAAATACATTCAGCCCCTTAGGCACTGAATCTTCTGGCTCTGTTCAAAACGGTTAACTTTGGTCCCTGTGCACATAACAAATAAATAAAATTGTCCTACCTCTAAAGGAGCAACTGTGGATCTCGATATACACTCCTGGAAATGGAAAAAAGAACACATTGACACCGGTGTGTCAGACCCACCATACTTGCTCCGGACACTGCGAGAGGGCTGTACAAGCAATGATCACACGCACGGCACAGCGGACACACCAGGAACGGCGGTGTTGGCCGTCGAATGGCGCTAGCTGCGCAGCATTTGTGCACCGCCGCCGTCAGTGTCAGCCAGTTTGCCGTGGCATACGGAGCTCCATCGCAGTCTTTAACACTGGTAGCATGCCGCGACAGCGTGGACGTGAACCGTATGTGCAGTTGACGGACTTTGAGCGAGGGCGTATAGTGGGCATGCGGGAGGCCGGGTGGACGTACCGCCGAATTGCTCAACACGTGGGGCGTGAGGTCTCCACAGTACATCGATGTTGTCGCCAGTGGTCGGCGGAAGGTGCACGTGCCCGTCGACCTGGGACCGGACCGCAGCGACGCACGGATGCACGCCAAGACCGTAGGATCCTACGCGGTGCCGTAGGGGACCGCACCGCCACTTCCCAGCAAATTAGGGACACTGTTGCTCCTGGGGTATCGGCGAGGACCATTCGCAACCGTCTCCATGAAGCTGGGCTACGGTCCCGCACACCGTTAGGCCGTCTTCCGCTCACGCCCCAACATCGTGCAGCCCGCCTCCAGTGGTGTCGCGACAGGTGTGAATGGAGGGACGAATGGAGACGTGTCGTCTTCAGCGATGAGAGTCGCTTCTGCCTTGGTGCCAATGATGGTCGTATGCGTGTTTGGCGCCGTGCAGGTGAGCGCCACAATCAGGACTGCATACGACCGAGGCACACAGGGCCAACACCCGGCATCATGGTGTGGGGAGCGATCTCCTACACTGGCCGTACACCACTGGTGATCGTCGAGGGGACACTGAATAGTGCACGGTACATCCAAACCGTCATCGAACCCATCGTTCTACCATTCCTAGATCGGCAAGGGAACTTGCTGTTCCAACAGGACAATGCACGTCCGCATGTATCTCGTGCCACCCAACGTGCTCTAGAAGGTGTAAGTCAACTACCCTGGCCAGCAAGATCTCCTGATTTGTCCCCCATTGAGCATGTTTGGGACTGGATGAAGCGTCGTCTCACGCGGTCTGCACGTCCAGCACGAACGCTGGTCCAACTGAGGCGCCAGGTGGAAATGGCATGGCAAGCCGTTCCACAGGACTACATCCAGCATCTCTACGATCGTCTCCATGGGAGAATAGCAGCCTGCATTGCTGCGAAAGGTGGATATACACTGTACTAGTGCCGACATTGTGCATGCTCTGTTGCCTGTGTCTATGTGCCTGTGGTTCTGTCAGTGTGATCATGTGATGTATCTGACCCCAGGAATGTGTCAATAAAGTTTCCCCTTCCTGGGACAATGAATGCACGGTGTTCTTATTTCAATTTCCAGGAGTGTATTTTGGTCTCTCATGAAGAAGAATAAAGTGTACTAGCTACAGGCTCACCGGTATGCAATGCTGGCCGTATTGCTTTGAAATGTACATGAACTTCTTTTGGCTGATAAATGAAAACATTTAAGAAAAATTCAGTGTCTTTGAGAAACGTGTGACCTGGACAGGGAGGCGGTACTGGTTTGGGTGAATTACTAACACCGACCCCTTCACTAGCGAAATTGTTTTCGAAGTTAAGTTCGGCTTTCCAAAACATCTCACAATGGAAATTACATTACTCAGAAAAATTACAACAACAAGAATTATACAGTAAGAATCATCTAATCTAACTAAAAAAGCATAAGGACAAATCTTCAAATTACGTATACCTGTATTAACAAAACTTAGGAACATTACAGAAGGGAAATATCTAACTAGCATTTACATCAAAACTGTTTACGCACATTCTGGGGTTGCTCAACAATTGCCAATTATCAGCGAACTGCTATACACTAACGTACTGGCAAAACGGGAGTCATAAATATTTAACATCTTTATTTTGCTTGCGAGAAGACTTCTGCTTCCATATTTGTATTTCCAGTAATACATTTACTCATAATTCCTACATTATAATCTAACACTTGATGGCTTCAAAGAGTACACCACTAAAGCTGCCTACTGCATCCTCTTTCGCTCACACACAGCTACCCACCGCTGTGCGCCAAGAGCTCTATTACTCCACACTAGAATCTCAGATCAGAAGCAGCATCTTTGGCTCTGCGGTCGCGCACAGTCAGCGATCCGCTTTATAGAGCCCATCAGAGACATACATCGTTTATAATATAATAGTTTCATTTAAGTTTACATTAGTATCATTACAATATTCGGGTACCACATGCAGTGTAAGCGTACCCCAGTAGACTCCTTTTAACCGTAGTGATGTGTAACTGACATTTGCGGTCGCTTCCTACAGTTCCACTTAGAATCAAAGTTTTCATTAATACTCAGTACATCCTCTACGGCAAATATCCAGAGGCCGGCCGCTGTGGTCGAGCGGTTCTAGGCGCTTCAGACCGGAACCGCGCTGCTGCTACGGTCGCAGGCTCGAATCCTGCCTCGGGCATGGATGTGTGTGATGTCCTTAGGTTAGTTAGGTTTAAGTAGTTCTAAGTCTAGCGAACTGATGACCTCAGATGTTAAGTCCCATAGTGCTCATAGCCAGCCTTTCAGAATGAAGGCTATAACAACATGACATTTATTATTTCAATTGTATTTAGAGGCTGGACACAAACGTCATGGAACTTGCTCTGACGTCAGAGGATCATTTCAATCTCTGTCACTGCATCTAGGCTCGAGTTGGTTGAAGTGGGGAGAGATGCCAATAGGAGACATTTTTTTACTGTCTTACAGGTATTTTTATGTAGATATAAGTTACGACTAGTGATAGATTGTGAAACGGAGCAGTCTTGATCCACGGCTGAGAAGTCCAGGAATACATCCTTGCGCGCATTCGAGGTCGAGAGGGAAATTCGGAGGAATCCTAGCGAAACGTAGTCGAAAAAAATGGGCGGAGATGGGTTTTGTAGTGTAGTTCTTCTCCATCCACGTTGATCTCCTTGTGAACAGGACATTATGCCCCGAGAAATGAAAAGTATCTTCCTGAAGCTGGTAGGGACGTCAGAGAAGAGTAATTATTAGATCTAGATTTCAAACTCGATAATGCGTTCACCTAGCTTAATTGCAACGTTGAAGATCGCCATATCCGCTGAGATGGGCGCGAATGTAGGGGAAGGGGGGGGGGAGAGGGGGATTTTTCTATGTTCCGGACTGCGCAATAACTGTGTACCGCTGTTTTTGGCTGGTTTAGAGAGCTGATAAAGTGGCACTAGGAATAAGTTTTCAAAGCACTGAGAATACTTTACTACAGTTTCAGTGCAAGCCCCGAACCTAGTCAGTGTTCGGAATGTTTTCTAGCCATCAAGTGGCATAATTAGCTTATAAGTGAGAACAAATGTGGACGAGAAACGAGCCATCGTCATGTACCCATAGCTACAATACCTTAAGTTATATACTGCTTTTACAAACTAAACCTGCAGTCTTATTACCTAATACACCTCTATTTTTGGGCTCTACTGAATAAAATGACACTATCACAGTTTTTACAAGAGGACATAGAAACCGGCCAGAGCAGAGATCGCCATCATAGACTACCTGCTGATACAGAAAGAACTGCCGCTACTACACAGGGCGTTGCCACGTCGTGGACCAGCGAGGGCACCAGCGTCGTAATACACAACGGAAAGATAGGACTACTGCGGCACCGTAGACTAATTACTTCACTCCTACACGGCGAGCTCTGTTGGGCTACGTGAGGATCCCTTGGAAACACAAGTATGCAACAACAAAGTACAAATACCCCTCATTTTTAGACAGATATGTGGACTGGCAATGGCAAGGAAATCGTTTCTGAAGAAGAGAAATTTGTTAACATCAAGTATAGATTTAAGTGTCAGGAAGTCGTTTCTGAAAGTATTTGTATGGAGTGTAGCCATGTATGGAAGTGAAACATGGACGATAACCAGTTTGGACAAGAAGAGAATAGAAGCTTTCGAAATGTGGTGCTACAGAAGAATGCTGAAGATAAGGTGGGTAGATCACGTAACTAATGAGGTATTGAATAGGATTGGGGAGAAGAGAAGTTTGTGGCACAACTTGACTAGAAGAAGGGATCGGTTGGTAGGACATGTTTTGAGGCATCAAGGGATCACAAATTTAGCATTGGAGGGCAGCGTGGAGGGTAAAAATCGTAGAGGGAGACCAAGAAATGAATACACTAAGCAGATTCAGAAGGATGTAGGTTGCAGTAGGTACTGGGAGATGAAGAAGCTTGCACAGGATAGAGTAGCATGGAGAGCTGCATCAAACCAGTCTCAGGACTGAAGACCACAACAACAACAACATGTGTGATATAGCAGCCACAAGCCGTGGGGGAGGTCTACGCTGGTCTTCTAATCGTTATGGTTCTACAAGCTGGCGCGACCGGACTCTGCCTTCACTAACAGCAGGCCTACTGCTGGCGCAGAGTCCACTGATGTGGACGTAGCACCTTCCAGCCTGTGGCGCATCCCCGGGCCTACTTCCAGTCGCTGCTAGCCTCCTACCCTGGATGGCAGGCGCTCGAGACCAGAACGCTACAGCCGCCCACCCACCTTCGCCTATTACGGTCACACGGTCACTGTCTCCTCTTGCAAGGGTAGGCTCTCCTGAGAGCTGTCATTGTCTGTGGGGTCCACAGCAAGATTCCGTGCTTTCTGGTACTACCTCCCTGAGTTGCAAAGCTGCTCCCAGCTACGCGCACCGCACTTCAGCATCCCCCCCCCTCCCCCTCTTTCCACATGAGTCGCGTCACATCTGGCCTCGGGCCACCTGCTTGCAACAGCGCCTTCACACTCAATGTTTTCGACACACGTCGTAGAGGGCGCTGCCAACGGCAGAGCTTCGCCACGATTTCTGCCGTTGGTTTATTACTAAAATGTCTGACTAATAATGATGCTTGGAATGGACAACCATTGGTCAACGTCCTGACAGAACGAACTCATCGCAGCCCTGCCACTGTAGAGATCAGCCAACACCGGCCTCTGCACCAGGTTAGATGACACAAATTGAAGTCGAAGAAATAACTGAAAAAAATGAGTTCATAAAAGCATTACAAAGTGCTGAACGTGTTTATTGCAGGTACAGCAATGTATCCTGAGATCACACTGCCTAACTCCTTGAGACCAATTATCTAATACATTCAAATTTAAAACAGATCTAATGTTTTCCATAGGAATTGTAACCCAATATTCCTTGTGTTGGAAAGAACACATAGAAAATGCTGAGGGAAAGGAGAGCCAAAGACTGCGATTTATTGGCAGATCTCTTAGAAGATGCAAAAGATCTACTAAAGAGATTGTCTACACTGCGCTTGTCCGTCCTATTTTAGAGAAGCGCTGAGCTGTGTGGTATCCTTACTAGATAGAATTAACGGGGTACATTCAGAAAGACCTACATAGGGAGAAATGATCATCACAATAAAATAAGAGATGTCACAGGCGCACGCTAGATATACGTAAATGTTCGTTTCTTCCTCGCGCTGTTCGGGAATGGAATAATACAGAATTATTGTGAAGGTATATCGACGAACCCTCTGCCTGTACTTAAACGTGATTTGCAGAATATCCATTTAGATGTAGATGTAGACAGATGTAGATGTATCGCCGGGTCACTAGGGAAGTTGTCCTAATATCACAAATTGGACACCTAGAATTAAAAAATACAGCTATATGGATAAAATATCCGAAAGCAAGTAGGCATTTTTCGTGAGCTACTTCTTCTATTTCTATGTATAAGTTCATACTCACTCAACTTTTCGGCTAGCTGCCGACTTGTCTTACGGAACGATATTATGGGCCTCTGTTTGTCACTACCTCATCTCACCGTTACCTGTTTCGAAAGTTATGGTGGCTAATGTTTGCTTGTAATTCTTATAGTGCTATTTGGCATTATTTTCTCTTTGTAAATCGTCATCTGTGGTTATAAACATACACGTAGCTGGAAAAAAAAAAAAAAAGTGTGTGAGGTGGCTCTACACTCTATCTTTCCAGCGTTCACAAAGTTGTTGAGGCTTAGTAAATTACTTTGCTAATGGTAACCTCCCTACACAGTCAGCAGTGATAAAATAAGTTATGATTTTGTATGTATGTAGCACAAAACAAACTCCGTTCCCTCAAAAAGTTGATCGTTGTAGCTCATTGTTGGTCCTGGTTAATGTAAAATAGTCTGTTTTCTAGCACTGCTATAAGAAACTGTCACCACAACAACAGAAAAGGCCTTATCACGTGTTCGATGCAAGGTAACGAAATTATAAAAGTGAGCAACCGTCTGAATATGAACATGTCGGTTCGAAACTAGTAACAGCGCTGTTTCTTCTTAATAGCATGATTAAGAGTTGCTGTTTGTTGCTTTTCCTTTTGTAAGAATTAACCAACATCTCACTAAAGTAGTAGAAGTAGTAGCAGTAGTGATTTTATTCACCGGCAGACTACAAGGATGGTAGACATAAAATACTACTATTTAAGAAGGGAAGAAAGCTTAATTCATGTGTTCAGGCACTTACATACCCACAGGGCTAGCTAGCCAACAATGGAACACGTAGACGGCTGTAGTAGGAACCATCCCAGCATTTGCCTGAAGTAATTTAGGAAAACCATGGAAAACCTAAATGACGATGTTCGAATGGAGATTGGAGCCGCAGTCATACCGAATAAAAGGGCGGTCTCGTTAAAACAGCGCAATCTCAGCCGGTTTATCTTTGGTGACAATAGTGTTTTGCCAGTAAATTATTTAATAATGTATAAAGCTAGTGCTACACTGCTCACACATTTCTCAAAACCAGTTACCGCACGCACTACACACACTTCATACCCTATGCACACAAAATTTCGTAACACAGCTCTGTATACATCATCAGCTGACATCAGAACGATCGAGTACCACAACTGCTCATTAGCTTGCCTGAAAAACCGAGTCAGCATCATTCCATAAAAAGTTAGATACAGAGCACAGAAAGAGGGATACGCTATGGGTTTTACACACTATGGAACTTGGTAGTGTGGTTTCACAGATCAAAATTTTACTGAGCAAATCTGTGTTCTGAAATTACACGTTTCATTATTATTATTATTATTATTATTATTATAGATTGAGACCTAATCCTTGAAGAGGACGACACCGACGACGAAGACGATGATGATGATGATGATGATGATTATTATTATTATTATTATTTAAATGTGTTACATTTTTTTCACCAAACCACTGTTCCGAGTTTTCTACGTAATCCTTCACTGTATAGAATGAACTGTTTAACAGGTTCTTTTTAACTGGCTTTCTAAATATGTTCGTTTCAGTAATACATTTAATCTCCTTGGACAATTTATTATGCATATTTATTCTATTGTAGAAAATGCTCTTTTGTGTTTTATGTTTATGTTTCATAAATCTGAATTCGGGTTAGATCTTGTTCCATGACTATAAACGGAGCCGCTTGTTCAGTAACTGTCGAGGTAGTTTTCGAAGTGTATAACTGAATGTACTCTCATTAAAATCCCAAATCTCTTGGAAAGATCGTTACGATGAGATAGATAACTATTTGCTATTATTTTTATGGCCTTTTTCTGTAGTTTAAAAATTGTGTTCGTATCTTTTTTGCGTTTTTTTCTCACAAAAAAGAATTGCATGCATATATGTACAGTATGTAAGTAAAAGACATTGGCTGTTACGTATTGACGATAGGATTCTTGATGACTTGCTGGTCACATAACTTCTGCAAGAATCTTTAGTACTTAATTAGCTTCGTGAGCCATGGATAATTTGCATGTTTAATTGTTTGTTCGCACTGCTTCTGCTGAGAATCAATATTTCGTGGTTGTTACTCAGTCTATAGAGATACCATCTGCATTTAATTTCACAGTGTCATTTTTCTTCTTAAAACTAGAAACAAGTAGATGTGTTTTCTTTATTGCATATTGATGAATTCACAACGTCCTTGAGAGCTTCATTTGTTTTATCTGTAAGGAATTCTCTTGTTTTATCGGTTACTGTAATGTTTCTGACACCAGCAAAGAGAATTTTTTCCCCATGACTAACATTACTAGGAAAGCCGCTGACGTGTATCAGGAACATTATTGATCCGCTAACCCGGGTGGCCGAGCGGTCTAGCGCTACAGTCTGAAAACGCGCGACCGCTACGGTCGCGGGTTCGAATCCTGCCTCGGGCATGGATGTGTGTGATGTCCTTGGGTTAGTTAGGTTTAAGTAGTTCTAAGTTCTAGGGGACTGATGACCTCAGAAGTTAAGTCCCATAGTGCTCAGAGCCATTTGAACCATTTTATTTTGGTCCTAGAAAGTGTTTCACTCTAACTGTAGCCTTCTTTGGGTTTCGTGTTACCTCTGCTCTTTGTACATTATCTACTAGCACAGCCCATAAAGGCACCACATACATTTAATTTAATACTGTAATTTTTCCTCTTAAAACTGAATGACATTTGTTTTCTTTATGTTCAGTATAACTTATTACATACCGACTAATCGTAAGCTTGCTTGAAGATTCTTTTGGTTTCCGTGCGAGAGGTCCTCTTGTTTTCTGAATTACTGTAACATTGCTGTAATCAACAGAGGGATGGTTCTCGATGTTTTCAAGCGTTTTCACATTTTTTGGACGGCCTACATTGTCATCACGAACACTACCCGTGCGTATGCTCATACTAAAAAATGGTTCAAATGGCTCTGAGCACTATAGGACTTAACATCTGTGGTCATCAGTCCCCTAGAGCTTAGAACTACTTAAACCTAACTAACCTAAAGACATCACAGACATCCATGCCCGAGGCAGGATTCGAACCTGCGACCGTAGCGGTCGCGCGGTTCCGGACTGAGCGCCTAGAACCGCTCGGCCACCGCGGCCGGCCTATGCTCATACTAATTCCCATCATGCCCTACGGGCAGCCGTGCGGTTTGAATGTCCTAACACAAACCTTTCAAAAGATTCAACGATTTTATTTCATATATTTCAATAATTGTCACCCTGTGTATCCCCAATAAATTAAAAACTTGCATGCCACGCTTGTTTTACACGATATGTATAAATTTTATGTCGCCGGCTTCCAATTAGTTTTACCATAGTTCTGTACCCCCCCCCCCCCTCGGCCCCCTCCCTTTTTTAATATGTTCCTTTACCGCTCATAATGTACTTTTAACGCTTTTCATGTAACTTTCTATGTAATGTTTTTCCCTTTGAATGTGAATCACTAATTCAATGGCCGGGCTAGTTGGTCCTGCGTTGTTCTTCCCGTAAACAAACTGAAGTACTTTTGTCACTCTGGTTTATCAGTTTGCTTCTTCCTTCTTGAACGTCACTCCGTGTTCTGTGCTCGCGGGTTATATAGCGCGTCCTGTACTTGTCCACGGTGGCGCGAATATTGTCTGATGTCACTTTGCCTTTGACTTAGGTTTTACCGCCCGTAGCCGGACTCTCTTGTTTATTTTCGGTATCAGACTTGATGATGATCATGTAAGAGCCCGAAACGGGTTGTGTTTTAACTACTGAAAAATAAAAAGAATCTTACAACTGAAGCGGTATTTTCAACGTGTGCTATAATGCTCAGCTGCGGATGGTCCTCCGGTAGGATTGTTTGCGTATTAAAGTACTTACTAATTGGAGAAATTGTATACAGCATTGTCGTAGATAATAACCGTGAACACTGCGGTAGTTCATTATCTCTGTCCGTCGTACAAATTGACTTTTCTAAACAAATACACTTTCCCGGACGAGAAACGTGTTTGTCACTGTCGCCTTGATTGTGATCTACCTATTGCTGCTACGGCCTAACGTTCTAACGGTAACTGAAAATATTTGTTGAGATAAAGTTTATGTGGCCCTAATGACAGTTCCTGATCTCTACCCGTCGTAACCGTCGGGAAAAACATTCCGAATGCAAAACACATTTTTGGACACATGGAAATGTACATACGAGGATGTATTCTACATTCATGATTATCATTTCACGTCGTTCGGTTCGGTTTCAAGAATGTTTTAACTTCATTCCCACAACTATCCTTACTCCAACGACTACACTTATTCCAAATGCTGTCAGTATTTAAAAATATGAAAGTGGAAAAACTTCACACGGGCCCCTGTTAATGCATTTTGGTCCTGATGTTTCACTAAAACTGCAGTCTTTTCTTTAAGTTTGAGTTATTTCTAATCTTTGTGGTACCCTATCTACGAGCTACTACTCAGGTATTTCGTGTATGTTACGAAGGTTATAGAGTTAGCTCATTTAGGGTGACAATTATTGAACTATTTGAAATAAAATCGTCATAACTTCTGAACGGTTTGTGTTCGGACGTTCAAACTGAACGGTTGGCCGCTGAGCATGATGGGAATTAGCACGGTTTGGTTTACCGACGAAGCCCATTTTCACTTGGATTCTTTCGTCAATAAGCAAAATTGGCGCATTAAGGGGACTAAGAATCCGCATTTCGCAATAGAGAAGTCTCTTCAGGCTCAACGGGCGAGTGTGTGGTGTGCAGTGTCCAGTGTACAACGGTGCGACGATATTCCTTGATGGCACGGTGACTACCGAACGGAACTTGAAGGTTTTGGGAGACGATTTCATCCCCATTATCCAAAGTGACCCTGATTTCGACAAGATGTGGTTCATGCAAGACGGAGCTCTACCGCATCGA
Organism: Schistocerca serialis cubense; assembly: GCF_023864345.2. Taxonomy (NCBI): domain Eukaryota; kingdom Metazoa; phylum Arthropoda; class Insecta; order Orthoptera; family Acrididae; genus Schistocerca; species Schistocerca serialis. Next base: position 730,375,315 of record NC_064641.1, read on the forward strand.
AGCAGGAGAGTGTTTGATGTCCTGGAGGAGCACTCATGGGACCGCATTCTGGCTCTGGGGTACCCAGAAGCCACTGGCGAGAGCCTCGATTGGTCGCCATATTCTCCAGATCTGGTCACATGCGACTCCTTTTTATGGGGCTGTGTTAAAGGCGAGGTGTACAGCAATAACCGCAAAACCACTGCTGAGCTGAAAACAGCCATTCTGGTGGTCATAGACAGCATCGATGTTCCAACACTTGAGTGGGTAATGCAGAATTTCGCTATTCATCTGCGGCACATCATCGCCAGTGATGGTAGGCATATCGAACGTGTCATAACCTACATCAGTATTGACATTTACATGTTGAATAAAGTGTGTGCACGCCACAGTTTGTAACTAATTTACGTTTTTTTCATATAGTGCAATAATTGTCACTCTGTACATACTACACTCACGCTCATAAATTAACGATAATTGCAGAATGTGGTGGCACACAACGTGGCACTACACAAAACTGGCGCTGATAGCATAGGCACATAGGGAACACACACGACACAGATCTGTTAGTCCACGGGATTGGTGATAAGTTGAGAAAACCGTCCCGAAACACATGTGCTACAAAACTCGACTGATCCCTGCGCATGTGCCCCGGCATCAATATGGGATATGATCACCATGCACACGTACACAGGCCGCACAATGGGTTGAATCAGGTGGTCGAGCAGCTGCTGCGGTATAGCCTCCCATTCTTGCACCAGTGCCTGTCGGAGCTCCTGAAGTGTCATAGGGGTTTGAAGACGTGCAGCGATACGTCGACAGAGAGCATCCCAGACGTGCTAGATGGGGTTCAGGTCTGGAGAACAGACAGGCCACTCCATTCGTCTGATATCTTCTAAGGTACTCCTCCACGATGGCAGCTCCAGGGGGGGGGGGCGTGAGTTATCATCCATCAGGTGGAAGATGGGACCCACTGCAACCCTGAAAAGGCGGACATACTGATGTAAAATGACGTCCCGATACACCTGACCTGTTACAGATCCTCTGGCCGGCCGCGGTGGCCGAGCGGTTCTGGGCGCTTCAGTCCGGAACTGCGCGACTGCTACGGACGCAGGTTCGAATCCTGCCTCAGGCATGGATGTGTGTGATGTCCTAAGGTTAGTTAGGTTTAAGTAGTTCTAAGTACTAGGGGACTGATGACCTCAGATGTTAAGTCCCATAGTGCTGAGAGCCATTTGAACCATTTGAACAGACCCTCTGTCAAAGACATGCAGGGGTGTACGTCCACCAATCATAATCCCACCCCACACCATCAAACCACGACCTCCATACAGGTCCCTTTCAAGGACATCAAGGGATTGGTATCTGGTTCCTGGTTCACGCCAGATGAAAAGTCACTGTTCAGACTATACCTGGACTCGTCTATGAACATAACCTGGGACCACTGTTCCAATGACCATGTACTGTGTTCTTGACACCAGGCCTTACGAGCTCTCCAGTGACCAGGGGTCAGTGGAATGCAACTTGCAGGTCTCCGGGCGAATAAACCTTGTCTGTTCAGTCGTCTGTAGACTGTGTGTCTGGAGACAACTGTTCCAGTGCTTGCAGTAAGGTCCCGAGCAAGGCTACATGCAATACTCCGTGGCCGACGTGGGCACTCATGGTGAGATATCGGTCTTCTCGGAGTGTTTTACACTTTGGACGTCCCGTACTGTAGCGTCTGGACACGTTTCCTGTTTGCTAGAATCGTCGCCATAATCTTGAGATCACACTTTGTGGCACACGGAGGGCTACGACCTGCTGTGTTTGACCAGCCTCCAGTCGCTCTAGTATTCTACCCCTCATAACGTCATCAATACCTATTCATTGAGCTTATTTCAACACACAGTCGCCACTAGCACGTCTGAAAACGTCTGCACACTTACTCGCTGCACCGTACTCTGACATGCACCAGCACACCTCTGAGTATGTGGACTGCTGCCAGCGCCACCGTGCGACGACTACAGGTCAACTACACCGCATGGTCATACCCCGAGGTGATTTAAACCCGCAAACCGCCCAACTGGAGGTTGTTTCACCATGTATCAGCATTATCCTTGATTTATGAGCATGAGTGTATTAATAGCTGCGACCTTGTTTGGAATCGTCAAAGTACCGAACCCATTTATACCGTGAAACTGTCACGCCCTGCTGTGCTGTCGTGGTAACTACGTTGAGGAGCTTGCGGGTGTTGTACGGCAATCGACTGTACGGGAGGTGGCGGGCGCTTGTGGCCAGTTCCTTCCGTGGGTCCCCGATCGCTCTTCCTGACGGCCTTGGAGGACCCTCGCCGTCGTCGACGCCGGCGCACGCGCTGCGGGCTCCTTGCCCCCTTCTCCTCCTCCCGGTCCGTCTGGCAAGAATGTCTGCCACAAGGACAGCCAGTGACGTAATTGTGATAGGCCGCCTCTGCACCGCTGCGGCCGGCAGGGCTCCAAACGCGGGGGGCGGTGCGATCACCTTGAACGCGGCGCGTACACTTGCACTCGCTTTCGGCATATCGAGTAGCCACGTTATGGGCCCCCGGGTCTTAGTGCCCTGAACTGCGTAACTGCCTGCGTTCTCACAATCTTGACCCAAGTAGAGAAGGTAAATGTAAATAACAGACAGTGGATAGTCGAACGAGCACAAGAAGCACATTCCGAGGGCTATTCGTAAAGTTTTAATTATAGCCACCAAAATTACAAACTGTGACCATGAAAGTTCCCGATGGAGATTTCACGTTCCCTCCGTGGGCAACGATACGAAAACACAAAAGATACAAGACGTTATCATGCCTAATACGGTGTGTGAAAATGGTTGGCTATCAAAACAGCTTCCAGTCCTCTCAGAATGGATAAATACAGGTCTTGCATGAAACTTCCTGGCACATTAAAACTGTGTGCCGGACCGAGACTCGAACTCGGGATCTTTCCTTTCGCGGGCAAGTGCTCTACCAACTGAGCTATCCAAGCACCACTCACGCCCCTTTCTCACAGCTTTACTTCTGCCAGCTGTGAGGACGGGGCGTGAGTCGTGCTTGGGTAGCTCAGTTGGTAGAGCACTTGCCCGCGAAAAGCAAAGGTCCCGAGTTCAAGTCTCGGTCCGGCACACAGTTTTAATCTGCCAGGAAGTTTCATATCCGCTGCAGAGTGAACATCTCGTTCCGGAAACATCCCCAAGGCTGTGGCTAAGCCATGTCTCCGCAATATCCATTCTTTCAGGAGTGCTAGTTCTGCAATGTTCGCAGGAGAGCTTCTGTAAAGTTTGGAAGGTAGGAGACGAGGTACTAGCACAAGTAAAGCTGTGAGAACGAGCCGTGAGTCGTGCTTGGGTGACTTAGTTGGTACAGCACTTGCCCGCGAAAGTCAAGGGTTCCGAGTTCGAGTCGCGGTCCGGCACACAGTTTTAATCTGCCAGGAAGTTTCATACCAGCGCACACTCCGTTGCAGAGTGATAATCTCATTCTGGAAACATCCCCAAGGCTGTGGCTAGGCCATGTCTCCGCAATATCCTTTCTTTCAGGAGTGCTAGTTCTGCAAGTTTCGCAGGAGAGCTTCTGTAAAGTTTGGAAGGTAGGAGACGAGGTACTGGCAGAAGTAAAGCTGTGAGGACGGGCCGTGAGTCGTGCTTGGGTATCTCAGTTGGTAGAGCACTTGCCCTCTAAAGGCAAATGTCCCGAGTTCGAGTCTCGGTCCAGCACACAGTTTTAATCTGCCAGGAAGTTTCATATCAGCGCACGCTCCGCTGCAGAGTGAAAATCACATCTGGAGGTCTTTCATGGTTTTCAAGAGCATTTTACGAAGGTGAGTCAAATGAAAACCTTAAATGTTTTAAAAAATATTATTTATTGTCCATAAGTGGTACAAGGCTGTATCACTTTTCAACATAGCCTCCCCTATGACCAATGAAAGTCCTCCAGAGCTTACAAAGTGCATAAATTCCCTTAGAAAAAAATTCCTTTGGTAGTCCGCGCAACCACTCATGCAGCGCGTGGCGTACCTGTTCAATCAGAACGGAATTTCTTTCCTCCCATTGCGTCTTTGAGTGGTCTAAACATATGGGAATCACTTGAGGCATGGTCTGGGTTTCTCGCTCTCTTCGTTTCCGGTTGGTGGAAGTGAACCCAGGTTTCGTCCCCAGTAACGATTCTTGCAAGAAAGCCATCACCTTCTCGTTCAAAGCGCCGAAGAAGTTCTTCACAAGCATCAACACGTCGTTATCTCATTTCAGGAGTCAGCTGCCGTGCCACCCATCTTGCAAACACTTTGTGAAACTGGAGCACATCGTGCACAATGTGGCGTGCTGACCCATGACTAATCTGTAAACACGCTACAATTTCATTGTGTCACTTGGCGGTTTTTCTTCACTATGGCTTCAACTGCTGTAATGTTCTGTCGAGTCACAACTCGTTTTGCCTGACCTGCGCGAGGAGCATCTTCCACTGATGTCACACCACTTTCGAACGCCCTACTCCATTCGTAGACTTGTTGCTGTGACAAACATGCATCACCGTACTGAACCTTCATTCGTCGATGAATTTCAATAGGTTTCACACCTTCACTACGCAAAAACCGAATAACAGAATGCTGTTCTTCCCTGATGCAAGTCGCAAGTGGGGCGGCCATCTTTATACTGAGCCGGCCGGAGTGGCCGAGCGGTTAAGGGCGCTACAGTCTGGAACGGCACGACCGCTACGGTCGCAGGTTAGAATCCTGCCTCGGGCATGGATGTGTGTGATGTCCTTAGGTTAGTTAGGTTTAAGTAGTTCTAAGTTCTATGGGACTTATGACCACAGCAGTTGAGTCCCATAGTGCTCAGAGCCATTTTTTTCTTTATACTGATACTGCAACGGTATGTGTGCATCTGCACTATGCTGCCACCTACCATTCTGCACGCTGTTTGTAGCAAGCTTACCAACTTATAGGATGACGGCGCGAAATCTCGATTTGTTATTACAAATTTAAGGTTTTCGTTTGACTCACCCTCATATAACCACTCTTACTGCAGAATAGAGGCAACTGCAGGTAACGGTGATGTAGGTGGATAGGGATAACACACCCACATCTCCAAAGATACAAACAATTTGCCCACTCTCGAATTCACTTAGCTGCGACGTCATGCACTCACAGCCAGACAGTGCACTGTTCTAAGTACTGAAGTCATTGCACAGGTGCCGTTTGTGGTCAAATACAACAGTGCAACATGCAGGCTCGGCTAGCATCTGCACTAATGTTCAAGCATTTGTTTCTCGGCGTGTTTCCGTATTTTTGTCAAACCAGTGTACATCTACCTCCGACCGGTGGATGACTTTGTGGAGATCTTGGTTGCAGGGGTCCGCATTTTTGCTGTACAGGGAACGTTCTACATCGAGTCTCTTCGTCATTATGGAAATTCCTGCCACGGAACGGTTTCTTCATCCGAGGAATGATGTAATAGTCATCAGCTCCTATGTCAGAAGAATACAGTGGGAAGGGTGGGGGGAAACATTTGATCACCCAAAGAAACAGTGTGTGTTATTTGTGTCCTGAGTAGAATTACACTACTGGCCATTAAAATTGCTACAACACGAAGATGACGAGCTATAGACGCGAAATTTAACCGACAGGAAGAAGATGCTGTGTTATGCAAATGATCAGCTTTTCAGAGCACTCACACAAGGTCGGCGCCGGTGGCGACACCTACAACGTGCTGGCATAAGGAAAGTTTCCAACCGATTTCTCATACACAAACAGTAGTTGACCGGCGTTGCCTGGTGAAACGTTGTTGTGATGCCTCGTGTAAGGAGGAGAAATGCGTACCATCACGTTTCCGACTTTGATAAAGGTCGGATTGTAGCCTATCGCGATTGCGGTTTATCGTATCGCGACATTGCTGCTCGCGTTGGTCGAGATCCAATGACTGTTACCAGAATATAAAATCTGTGGGTTCAGGAGCGTAATACGGAACGCCGTGCTGGATCCCAACGGCCTAGTATCACTAGCAGTCGAGATGACAGGCATCTTATCCGCATGGCTGTAACAGATCGTGCAGCCACGCCTCGGTCCCTGAGTCAACAGATGGGGACGTTTGCAACACAACAACCATCTGCACCAACAGTTCGACGACGTTTGCAGCAGTATGGACTATCAGCTCGGAGACCATGACTGCGGTTAGCTTTGACGCTGCATCAGACAGGTGCGCCAGCAATGGTGTACTCAACGACGAACCTGGGTGCCCGAATGGCTAAACGTCATTTTCTCGGATGAATCCAGGTTCTGTTTACAGCATCATGACGGTCGCATCCGCGTTTGGCGACATCGCGGTGAACGCACATTGGAAGCGTGTATTCGTCATCGCCATACCCGGCGTGATGGTATGGGGTGCCATTGATTACCCGTCTCGGTCACCTCTTATTCGCATTGACTGCACTTTGAATAGTGGACGCTACATTTCAGATGTGTTACGACCCGTGGCTCTACCCTTCATTCGATCCCCGTGAAACCCTACATTTCAGCAGGATAATGCACAACCGCATGTGTCAGGTCCTGCACGGGCCTTTCTGGATACAGAAAATGTTCGACTGTTGCCCTGGCCAGCACATTCTCCAGATCTCTCACCAATTGTAAACGTCTGGTCAATGGTGGCCGAGCAACTGGCTCGTCACAATACGCCAGTCACTACTCCTGATGAACTGTGGTATCGTGTTGAAGCTGTATGGGCAGTTGTACCTGTACACGCCATCCAAGCTCTGTTTGACTCAATGCCCAGGCGTATCAAGGCCGTTATTACGGCCAGAGGTGGTTGTTCTGGGTACGTGAAAATGTAGTCATATGTCAGTTCTAGTATAATATATTTGTCCAATGAATACCCTTTTATCACCTGCATTTCTTCTTGGTGTAGCAATTTTAATAGCCAGTAATGTAGCCGGGGCGAATTGCAGAAACATCCTCTTGGAATGCTTCCGGAGAAGTGTCCTCTTGACAGAAGATTTCGCTAGTATCACCATTTGACAATTTGTCAGCACTATATTATTTTTTTGGAGAGTGCTGCGGCTACTGGCCTGATGGGGTTGATGCTGCTCGCCACGAATTCCTGTCCCCAGCCAACCGCTTCCCATCCAGGAGGCACTTATAACCATCATCGCCAATTATTTGTTGGACATATTCGAAACTGTATCTACCCCTGAAGTATTTATTCTGCGTGGGTCGCTGAAGTACCACGAAAGTTACGTCTTGATGTCTTCACACATGTCCTCTCATCTTGTCCCTTCTTCTTGTCAGAACTTTCCACATGCTCGTCTCATCGCCGATTCTGCGGAGAAACTCATTTGTTACCTTATCAGTCAATGTAATTTTCAATATTCTTCAATGAAACGTCATCTCAAATGCTTTGGATATCTTCTTTTCCGATTTTCCTACCGTCAATGAATGTTACTATCACACCACAGCAGTCGCAAAACAAGCAAAAATTTAAACGGCATGTGTTTGCACTACGATGGTTGGTTCTTCTCCTTTCCGACTTTGGTGGCCCACTTCTTTCCACTACTCGCTTCGCTTCTCTGCCTCGGAGATGCAGTGTTACACCCAGCACGTCTCCATGGTGGATAGGCAGCTAAAGACGTCACATGGAGCGGCATCACACTAGAGCTACATCTTCTATGCTGCGTCGTTTGGGAGGGCTTTTTGAGTTTGCGACATCAGTCTCAGAACCCAGATGAGAAGTTGAAAACTGATCCTTGATTGGAATGAAATTTTCACTCTGCAGCGAAGTGTGCGCTGATATAAAACTCCCTGGCAGATTAAAACTGTGTGCCGGACCGAGTCTCGAACTCAGGACCTTTGCCCTTCGAGTGCGAGTGCTCTCTCAGCTGCTCTACCCAAGCACTACGAAACCTGTAACCCTTCTCCTACCTTCCTAATTTTGATCCATGAGTGATTTTCATTTTTCCCAGTATCGTCCCAATTCTGGTGAACTGAAATCCAGGATCTTCACAGAGTTGATATACAGGGTGTTACAAAAAGGTACGGCCAAACTTTCAGGAAACATTCCTCACACACAAATAAAGAAAAGATGTTATGTGGACATGTGTCTGGAAACGCTTAGTTTCTATGTTAGAGCTCATTTTAGTTTCGTCCACCTACTCTCAATGGAGCATGTTATCATGATTTCATACAGGATACTCTACCTGTACTGCTAGAACATGTGCCTTTACAAGTACGACACAACATGTGGTTCATGCACGATGGAGCTCCTGCACATTTCAGTCAAAGTGTTCGTACGCTTCTCAACAACAGATTCGGTGACCGATGGATTGGTAGAGGCGGACCAATTCCATGGCCTCCATGCTCTCCTGACCTCAACCCTCTTGACTTTCATTTATGGGGGCATTTGAAAGCTCTTGTCTACGCAACCCCGGTACCAAATGTAGAGACTCTTCATGCTCGTATTGTGGATGGCTGTGATACAATACGCCATTCTCCTGGGCTGCATCAGTGCATCAGGGATTCCATGCGACGGAGGGTGGATGCATGTATCCTCGCTAACGGAGGACATTTTGAACATTTCCTGTAACAAAGTGTTTGAAGGCACGCTGGTACATTCTGTTGCTGTGTGTTTCCATTCCATGAATAATGTGATTTGAAGAGAAGTAATAAAATGAGCTCTAACATGGAAAGTGAGCGTTTCCGGACACATGTCCACATAACATATTTTCTTTCTTTGTGTGTGAGGAATGTTTCCTGAAAGTTTGGCCATACCTTTTTGTAACACCCTGTAGTTGTACAGACTGAAGCGACAAATGAAAATTTGTACAATGGCCAGGGTTCGAATCCGGGTCTCCTGCTTACTAGGCAGCGGCACTAACCACTGTGCTACCTTGGCTATACACAACTGCACGTCTGCCCTGGTACGCCTCCTCGAATCCCAGCCGTGGTACAAACTTTCATTCGTCGTCTTGGTCTACCTATATACGTCGTAGATATTTGACACTTTAAAAGATCTCTGAAGCCATATAGTTTCATTTGATGAAAGCACCTATGCCTGGATTTCAGACAGGACCCCCGTTTCGTTCGATGCTAAGGTTCTATTGCAATATAGCTGCAGGGTCTATGCAATGCCGTTCAAGTTTGCTGGGAATACCAAGTAGGCTTAGACGTGAATGGTAACTTGAGGAGGGAGGTGTGCAGTGGTAATCCGTGCAGTTGTGTATAGCCTCTGTGCTAGAGTGGCGTAGAGGTTACTGCATCTGCCTAATGAGCAAGAGATCCAGCGTCGAAGCTGTCCTCCTACAAATATTCGTTCGCTGCTTTAGTCTGCATATATACATCACAGATGGCTGAGACTTGAAAAGATCTCTGAAACCATATAGTTTCATTTTATCTTCAGAGACAGATGCTCTGCGACAAAACTCCCTGTCTTTAAGACTTGTTTGATCCTAATGGTGGAGTGTACGCCACATAACCACCGTGTTGTATAATGGTGCACTGTTACTGCGCGCTACCACCAAACTGGCAAGTATTGTTTCATATTTTTTCAGTATTAAATACAGAAAACGTATTACTGCAAGAAACTCCACTTGATAAGAAAGTTTGCCCCACTTTATTTTGCCTCCTCTAGAAGATGACGCGGCTTCACACTAGTACTTAAAAAACAAGATTATTACGTACCTTTATTTTTTTCCGGGTGAAAATTAGAACTTAATTATTTCTCCTCGTAAGTAATTGGAAATCGGTGAAATACTCTAGAGGTTCGTTTCATGTATTATCTGTAAGTGAAACATGAGACCCACCGCGGTCGTAAAAAGAAGTAAGCAAATTCAAGGTAAATTAAACGAAGCACAACTCTGCATTGGAGTTTAGGAAACACACCAAATCATAGTTCTTTCAAAACAATAGCTGTCCTAAGCTCTTACTGAAAACACATAGTCTGGTCTCGTGCTTCATCGCCCTGACGAAATAAGTACCTACAATAAAAATGATCTCTCTCGCAAAGTTGTGTGTGGTGCCTACATTGATTCAGTATTCATCACCAGACGTGGAAGGGACAGTCATTGAGCCCAAGAGACATCGTTGCACGGTCGCAGGTTCGAATCCTGCCTCAGCATGGATGTGTGTGATGTCCTTAGGTTAGTTAGGTTTAAGTAGTTCTAAGTTCTAGGGGACTGATGACCTAAGATGTTAAGTCCCATAGTGCTTAGAGCCATTTGAACCAGCCATCGTTGCAGACGGATTTATCCCTCTCTCACACTGTGGCCCTGTTATGCCCAAGTTAATACACATGTAGAGCTTAGATGTACAGTTTAACAGATACCAGAAAATACGTTTGAGTAAAATCTCGAATGCGATACGACTGAATGGAAACAACGACGTACACAACGTACAATAGCTCTCTGTATGATACTTTCAGACCATAGCACTCTGCAACCATCACATGCTATGCTATGCGTACCCCAACAAGCACCGAAAACGAATGGAAATACGCGAGGCGGTCGCTTAGTGCCTGCGGCTGAAAGCAACTGCCAACGGTCACTTTACAATTTGCGATGCACTCTAACGTGGAAGAACTTAATGCGTCTGTGTCCAACGACTTGGTTGCCACAAGCATAGAGAGAGAGAGAAATTCATAGAGCTTCAATTCGTGTATGTTGGCGGAAAGTGACAGTGTATGAAAGGATGGAAGATAAAACAAATCCCTTTCAAACTCCTCACTTTGTAAGCTCACTGTGTCGCAGATCTGCTTTCACTAACAGATCAGCCCACAAATCGGGACAACTTTAGTAATTCATGAACGTCTGTATATACTGAAGCAAGACGGAGACATTGAAAAGTAAAAGTTAGTTGCATAACATAGACCTATGGATCTAAATTTCTGATGGTGTGTCAGTGAATAAACAGAGCGAGTCCAGCAGCGAAAACGACATATTTCAGGAAAATTCAAAACAGAACTCGAAGGTATATCATTTGAAACAGAGTCATTTCAAAATTAATCAAACGTAGAGCTTCTGGAGAAGACTGTCCAGGAAGAACCAAAGAAGTAGTTTAGTATCATCATAGAAAGACGGAAAGGGATTTTCAAAGCTAATGAAGAAGATTAAGGTACACAATCTGATAAAATGTATCCAGACACCCCCATGTGATATGGAATTGGCCACCAGATATCATCAGAGACGGAACCACCAGTATAAAATAAAGCAAGGAACGTTGTGTTGTTAGTAAACAAGCAGTAACAGAAGAATGGGTCCTTCAGGAGACCTCAGTGGCCGGACGTAGTCACCTGCCAAGGGAAACTCCCAATCGAAGCCCATCAGATTTAGTGGTAAGATTATCTTCTTAGTAAACGGTGATAGAGCCGACCAGAAAGTGACCACATAAGGGGCGAGCGTCAGAATTAAAACAAAAGTGGTTCAAATGGCTCTGAGAACTATGGAACTGAGGTCATCAGTCCCCTAGAACCTAGAACTGCTTAAACCTAACTAACCTAAAGACGTCACACACATCATGCCCGAGGCAGGATCCGAACCTCCGACCGTAGTGGTCGCGCGGTACCAGACTGAAGCGCCTAGAACCGCTCGGCCACAACGGCCGGCAGTTAAAAGTAGAAAACCTTACTGCACACAGTAATAGTCGTCTTTATAGCTAATGCCCCGCTATGGAGAAATCCATGTACCCGATTTCGTCGTCAAACTCCAATCGCAACTTTGTTGTAACTGTTTTCTACGTGGGCGTGCTCCACAATTCCACCGGCGGTATTCAATCTCGCGATGGTCAGTGATCGTAAAATTTCAGACAAACAGCATGTAACTGTATTTCGTACCTAAAACAGCCCGCAAAACTAATCTACGGTTACACAGACTGTGTCATTGTGATTTGTTTGTTACGTCAAAGAGTTTAAAAAAGAACTAAAATATATCAGCAGAATATATTGAGCACGCCATCGTATGTGAAGCATAAGTGAAGAAAGGGAAGGAAGCGTAACATTTAAAAGAAGAAAGCAGTGAAATACAGTTAGACTTATTTTACAACTGAAATTCTTAACACGTTACTCACATTCGGTATCGAAACCCATATGAAGTAAAATACTTATCTACGACACTGAGACTACCGTCAGGGAAGCTCCTGAAATCTATGTGAACAAAACAGTGCCTACAAAAACTGTGTGTTCGAAGGAGCAGGAGAAAAAGTTTCCTTGTTACCGAATGTTGGATACCTTGTTGTAAACTTGGGAGAAAGCAAAGAAAAGGAGATAGTGCAGCGAAGAGCGTGTAATGTGGACATATGATCGATGAAAACATTTAATGTGGCCCGACGTCCTTACTTTTATATTGTATCTGCCACAGTACAGGATTGTATATGCAGAACACCAGAGAAAAAGTAAAACGGAAACAGAGTTCTTCCATATGTGATAGCCAGTTTTGGGGGGCCACAGAAATCACAAGAAATCAGAAAGCCATATGCTACGACTGGCACCGACAAAAAGGTTTCAGTGTCAAGACTCTGGAGTCGCATTCGGAGAAGCGATATTCGAAGCAACCAACCATAGTCGCCGGCCGGTGTGGCCAAGCGGTTATAGGCGCTTCAGTCTGGAACCGCGTGACCGCTACGGTCGCAGGTTCGAATCCTGCTTCGGGCATGAATGTGTGTGATGTCCTTAGGCTAGTTAGGTTTAAGTAGTTCTAAGTTCTAGGCGACTGATGACCTCAGATGTTGAGTCCCATAGTGCTCAGAGCCCACAACCATAGTCGAGTTTTCAGTGTTGCCTCTAAATTCACTGAATTGGAACGTTTCACACACACACACACACACACACACATACACATACACACACACACACACACACACACACACACACACACACACACACACACACACACACACACACACACACACAAAATAACGGCCGAATTCCATCCCTATTCCCTGCCCAAGAGATTTTAAACTCTCATCTCACTTCACTGATTTCTGAGATTAAAAGACAAATCACTCTTACCGTCGAATGAGAGCTGAAAGCATATTTAATGGAAGTTACAGCACGCTTTGCACAGTATATCGGATAGACATAAATAAAGCAAAGACCTAAGAGGTGAATGTGATTACCAGTAAAGAGAAGAAAACTCAACAGAGTTGCATTCCTTAAATATCTGTGATTGTGCATAGAACCGATTGGAAATGGGGCGAGAAGATGAAACTAGTTGTAGGACGCACAGATGTGAGACTTGCGTCATACAGCATACAGGGTACTTCACAATTTCTATTACAGGCTTCTAGAGTGTTGTTTTTTCAAACAACCACATCGGGAAATGTACCGTTTGGATGTAAAGTAAGTCTGAAGATCGGATCGCTTTCAAACATCCTTGGCCTGCGTGTCCTATATGAGATGCTCCACGTGGCGGCCCTGCTGTTCATTGCACAAGGTCTATGATGCACGCTTTCATATACACGACTCACAACCCTGGTGTGTGCCGAGTAATTTCTGATGTCGACAGAATTCGTGTAAAGCTATCTGTCTCCGACAGTATAGGAGTCTCATACACAACAATCTTCATAAGACTCCCCCCCCCCCCCCCCCCCACCCTCTCCTGCCCCGTCTCGCCAAGAAAAACTCGAGCTAAATCTGGCGGCCGTGATGGCCAAAGCTTTGCTCCCTTTCACCTATCCATTTGTCACTGTAGGTTTGGTTGAGATCGTTAGGGACGCCATTATATTGGAACCACATTTTCTGACCGAGTGACAGTGGAAAATCTTCCAAAATCGTCACCAGTACAACTTTCAGGGATGTCAAGGCGATAAGACGACCATGGATGATACCATCCCATACATTGATACAAAACCGCTGCTGAAATCGATGTGAATGTATGGCTTGCGGATTTTCGTGATGTTCCTCTTTCTATACTTTAGAACAACCTCTCTGGTAAATACACCAGTAAAAAGAACGTGAAGTGTAAATTCGTGCATGTCGGAAGTACACAATTTGACACGTAGCGGAAAATACACCAGTGTCAATGCATGCATGTTGTATTTGTGGTAGGGGTGGAGTGCTGGTCGTGCAGAATGTACCAGACGCTTACGTAGGGCACGTCCATGGCATGCGCAGTGTTTCGAACACTCGGTCGGCGTCTAGTGCTCACCTACGGGACGGAGACGACCTCTTCAAATTCAAAATTGAGGCGCGCCCGTGCAGCAACAGAGTGGAACCTCTTGCTTGCGAACGTACCACTTTCCCACTGTTTTTGTTGTAGTCGAATGAAAATTATGTGTGCAGTTAAATCCAATTCATCTACGGTGCACTTTGCATGACACCATCCTCTTGCCTTACTGAAATACAGAATAATTATTTAAGTAATAACTTACAGGAAAGAAAACGTCAGAAAATTCACCGCATCATTACTAAACACTAAGAGGCATTAATAATGCTAAATCGCGTTTTAAACGTCATTGTACAAGAACATTTTTGAAATTATAGCAGTAGAGTATTGGAAATTTATAGCGCTGCCTTTAAATTTTCTGCAAACTAATCACAACGAATACCGATTCATGACTGTCTGAATACTAAGGGTATTGCTTGTATATTCGCCCAAGAATAGAGCATTCCGTTGGCACTTACCTTATAACAATAATTCTCTCCGCAACAGACACAAAAAGTTAGATTAAAACTGCAGCAAAATCAGCGTTAGCGTCAGACGATCTGTTGATCAACAACAGAACAGCAGACGATATGGCTCTAAGAAGCACTTAGTTCACGGTGACCTCACTAAATGTCGCATGGTACCGCGAAAGAAGACAAACGTCGAAACTAAAACAGGAAAGGGAAGAGGTGCAGCGGTACATGAAAGAACTGTAATAGATTGAAGCAAAAGCGAACGCAGACATTCTTAACTGCTTCCAGATCTTCCTTTACAAAGGAAAATCCAAGGCCTATGACCCAGTTTAATTCTTAGTACACTGCAAGGATAAGTGTTGTAGATATTAGTGTCACTGGTATTGAAAACGCTGAAATCAATAAAGCTGAGTAAAGTTGTGGAATTGCTATCAGATTCTACACCGAATTTGTGGCCAAGCTAGACCCTCTTTTAATCATCCTGTGCCGTATATAGATAGGAACAAAAAAATCTTTGTTCAACATAGGATTACACAGCCAACCGCTTGCACCTAACTGGCGGGTGCATAGACCTAGGTTTCGATACCTACTAGGGGTGTCTTCATCAGAATGAAATTTTGTTAAATCCTGTAAAATAATTAGGTACGACAAAATGCACAATAACCAAGATCACAATTTTCATGACGTACAGTTTAACGCTCGAATTTCTCTAATTTTACATTCGTGATTTCCTCGGGAGGTATAAGTTGGGGGAAGCAATATATTCGATACCTCATCCAGAAACGCACCCTCTCGAAACCTGGCGAGCAAGCTACACCGCGATGCAGAGCGCCTCTCTTGCAGAGTCCGCCACTTAAGTTTGCTAAACACCTCCGTAACGCTATCACGCTTACCAAATAACCCTATGACGAAACGCGTCGCTCTTCTTTGGATCTTCTCTATTTCCTCCGTCAACCCGATCTAGTACGGATCCCACACTCATGAGCAATACTCAAGTATAGATCGAACGAGTGTTTTGTAAGCCACCTCTTTTGTTGATGGACTACATTTTCTAAGGACTCTCCCAATGAATCTCAACCTGGTACTCGCCTTACCAACAATTAATTTTATATGATTATTCCACTTCAAATCGTTCCGCACGCATACTCCCAGATATTTTACAGAAGTAACTGCTACCAGTGTTTGTTCCGCTATCATATAATCATACAATAAAGGATCCTTCTTTCTATGTATTCGCAATACATTACATTTGTCTATGTTAAGCGTCAGTTGCCACTCCCTGCACCAAGTGCCTATCGCTGCAGATCTTCCTGCATTTCGCTGCAATTTTCTAATGCTGCAACTGCTCTGTACACTACAGTATCATCCGCGAAAAGCCGCATGGAACTTCCGATACTATCTACTAGGTCATTTATATATATTGTGAAAAGCAATGGTCCCATAACACTCTCCTGTGGCACGCCAGATGTTACTTTAACGTCTGTAGACGTCTCTCCATTGATAACAGCATGCTGTGTTCTGTTTGCTAAAAACTCTTCAATCCAGCCTCAAAGCTGGTCTGATATTCCGTAGGCTGTTACATTGTTTATCAGGCGACAGTGCGGAACTGTATCGAACGCCTTCCGGAAGTCAAGGAAAATAGTATCTACCTGGGAGCTTGTATCTAATATTTTCTGGGTCTCATGAACAAATAAAGCGAGTTGGGTCTCACACGATCGCTGTTTCCGGAATCCATGTTGATTCCTACAGAGTAGATTCTGGGTTTCCAAAAACGACATGATACGCGAGCAAAAAACATGTTCTAAAATTCTACAACAGATCAACGTCAGAGATATAGGTCTATAGTTTTGCGCATCTGCTCGACGACCCTTCTTGAAGACTGGGACGACCTGTGCTCTTTTCCAAGAATTTGGAACCTTCCGTTCCTCTAGAGACTTGCGGTACACGGCTGTTAGAAGGGGGGCAAGTTCTTTCGCGTACTCTGTGTAGAATCGAATTGGTATCCCGTCAGGTCCAGTGGACTTTCCTCTTTTGAGTGATTCCAGTTGCTTTTCTACTCCTTGGACACTTATTTCGATGTAAAATTACACTGCTAAAAGACAGAGGTCAGAATTTAGAGCAGCTATGCTCAAGTCAAAAGTGAAATAAAGCGGTTCAGGTCTTTGCCACGTGTGCTCAGCTGGGAACAACATCAGACCGCTCGGCCCAGTGGCTTACATTGCTGCCGCGAAAACAATACTAGTTGCGTCGCCTGTCAGGCAAAAGACAAAGGGTGCCAAAATATAAAGGGAACCATAGACCTTGCCGTTGGTGGTGAGACTTAGGTACCTCAGCGATACAGATAGCCGTACCGTAGGTGCAACCACAAAGGAGGGGTATCTGTTGAGAGGCTAGACAAACGTGTGGTTCCTGAAGAGGGCAGCAGCCTTTTCAGTAGTTGCAGGGGAAACAGTATGGATGACTGACTGATCTGGTCTTGTAACACTAACCAAAACGGCCTTGTTGTGCTGGTACTGCGAACGGCTGAAAGCAAGGGGAAACTACAGCCGTAATTTTTCCCGAGGGCCTGCAGCTTTACTTTATGGTTAAATAATGATGGCGTCCTCTTGGGTAAAATATTTCGGAGGTAAAATAGTTCCCCATTCGGATCTCCGGGCGGGGACTACTCAAGAGGACGTCGTTATCAGGAGCAAGGAAACTGGCGTTCTACGGATCGGAGCGTGGAATGTCAGGTCCCTTAATCGGGCAGGTAAGTTAGAGAATTTAAAAAGGGAAATGGACAGGTTAAAGTTAGATACAGTGGGAAATAGTGAAGTTCGGTGGCAGGAGGAACAAGACTTTTAGTCAGGTGAACACAGGGTTATAAATACAAAATCAAATAGGGGTAATGAAGGAGTAGGTTTTATAGTGAATAAAACAATAGGAGTGCGGGTAAGCTACTACAAACAGCATAGTGAACGCATTATTGTGGCCACGATAGACACGAACCCCATGCCTACTACAGTAGTACAAGTTTATATGCCAACTAGCTCTGCAGATGGCGAAGAAATTGAAGAAATGTATGATGAGATAAAAGAAATTATTCAGATAGTGAAGGGAGACGAAAATTTAATAGTCATGGGTGACAGGAATTCGATAGTAGGTAAAGGAAGAGAAGTAAATGTAGTAGGTGAATATGGATTGGGGCGGAAGAAATGAAAAAGGAAGCCGCCTGGTAGAATTTTGCACAGAGAATAACTTAATTATAGCTAACACTTGGTTCAAGAATCATAAAAGAAGATTATATGCATGGAAGGAGCCTGGAGGTACTGACAGGTTTCAGATAGATTATTTAATGGTAAGACACAGATTTAGGAACCAGGTTTTAAATTGTAAGACATTTCCAGGGCCAGATGTCGACTCTGACCACAATCTATTGGTTATGAACTGTAGATTAAAACTGAACAAACTGCAAAAAAGTTGAAAATTAAGGAGATAGAACCTGGATAAACTAAACCAGTGGTTTCTCAGAGTTTCAGGGAGACCATAAGAAAACAATTGACAAGAATGGGGGAAAAATACAGTAGAAGAAGTATGGGTAGCTTTAAGGGATGAAGTAGTGAAGGCAGCAGAGGATCAAGTAGGTAAAAAGCCGAGGGCTAGTAGAA